>NW_019154109.1:14657875-14658172 GCF_002288905.1 Enhydra lutris kenyoni | reverse complement strand
CGGAGGCCAGGGTGACGGGAGTAATTGGGCGCTGTTCTCTGAGGGCAGACTGAGGATTGGGGCCCTGGACTCTCGGCTCCTCCGGGCCAGAGACCGGGAGGCCGCCGTCTTCATTCCCGCCCTCCAGAACTCTACGGAAAGCGCTCAGGGAACAAAAGCTCCCGAAAGCAAACCCGATCGGATTACTCAGCCTGGCCCCGGGTAAGAGCGGTGCAACTCCGCCTGGGGCAAAGACACTTGAGAATCACTACAACAGGCCCCTCCCCGAGAAGATCAACAAGAAACCCAGCCAGGACC
>NW_019154109.1:14516487-14657775 GCF_002288905.1 Enhydra lutris kenyoni | reverse complement strand
CAGAGAACAGCGCCCAATTACTCCCGTCACCCTGGCCTCCGGCCGCGCTCCGAGCTGACCGAGCCTGCGACCGGTTCAAGGTAACCCCGAGCTTAGAGCTCACTCCTCGGCTCTGTCTCTGTAGCCGGCTTCCCCGTTCTAATACCTGTAAGCTCTGCGACACTCAGATGCCCCCGATCCTTCTGTGACCCTGCGGGACCTGAGGCCACGCTGACCCTGCATGGGCTTCACCCCGGTTAAGCCTCTGGAGCGATGTCCCTCAGCGGAACTGACTTTTAAAAGTCCCGATTTTGTGCTCCGTTGCTCCACTGCTTGCCGGAGCCGGCCCCTCCCCCCGCGGTCTATCTTCCCGTCGCTTTGGATTCACTTCTCCTCCGCCAGTCCTACCTTTCAGAAAGTGGTTGATTTTCTGTTTCTAGAGTTGCTGTTCTTCTTCTCTTCACTCTCCCATTGGATTTGTAGGTGTTTGCAATCTTTAGATAAGCTATCTAGCTGATCTCCTGCTACCTGAAGTAGTCTCAGCCTGCTACTTCTCTGCCATCTTGACGGAACAAAAAAGGCCCTCCCACCCTTTTTTTGCACAAGATGAAACTTTATCTTGTAGAGTAGGAAACTGGATATAATGGAGAAAGATGGATTTGAAATCAGAAGATTAAAGAGTTAAAATCTGGAACTGACCTTTGCTAAATGCTGGAATTTTTCAAGAACTTTTGAGCTTTAATTTCTTCATCATAGTATGTAAATAGTGATACATGACTCATTGGAATTGTTGTAAAAGTTTAGTGAGATAATGGGTGACAGTGATATCTTACCATAGCCCTAATGTCTACAATTGCTAATAGAAGCTCCAGACCTAGAGAAATAGGATGGGAATTATGAAGCAAAACACAGTATTTCCAACAAGTCCTGAGCCTGTTTATACCACCTATACCACCTTTATAAGAAAAGTATTCCATTGTTGTAACAGTTACCAAAAACTAGTAGGTGAAACAATACAAATCTATTATCTTATATTTTTTGAGATCAGAAATCTAAAAATGAGTCACTAGACTAAAATGGAGATGTGTCTTTTCCAGGGGCTCTAGGGAAGAACTGTTCTCCTTTTCATCCTCAGCTTCTAGAGATTGCCCACATTCTTGGCTCATAGCCACATTCTTCCATCTTCAAACCTAGCAAAATTGGGCTGAGTCCTCCTCACACTTCCATCTCTCTAACTGTCCCTCTATCACTTTCTCTTCCACTTGTAAGGACTCTTGTAATTTCATTGTGCCCACCCAAATAATACGGAACAGTCTTCCTATCAGCAATCCTAATTCCACTGCATGTAATAAGACATATTCTCCCTTGCCATGTAATAAGACATATTTATAGGTTCCAGATTGTAGGATATGGACATTATTTGGAGGCCATTAATTTGCCTATCACACCACTGACTGGCTCAGTGATCGGACCTATGACATTCCTGGTAATAGAGCTGAAAAGAGTTTGAAGTTTCTTCTGAATTTGGACTGACAGGTAGTTCAAAGTAGAAAGTCACAAAATGATAGACAATGAAGGATAGAGACCTGAAAATTCATTTGGATATCTAAACAAATATAGTATGTGGTAGTTATAGAGAACAGAAGCTTCAAATTTCACTTAGTATACTTTTTTTAGGGGGTGTCCCCTTTTAACTTTGGTTCTTCGCTCATTCTCTTCCTAAAATGGAGTCTGTTTTCAAGAGGTCTTTCACTTTAAATCTCTATATTATTCTGGAGCCCTTTTGGTGTGATGGTAAGATGTTAAGAAGGGAAAGAATCCTATAACCCTATGATTAAATATCAATCTTTATGGGCTTGTTTCTTGGGGTTGTGTTTCTTTCCTTCCTCCAGGTACACAGGTTTATCTTTTATCCTTGCCACCTGGCTATAGTTTCAAACTCTATTACCTTGATTGAAGTCCTTTTCCATGAGGACCATGTTCTCCCCCTGAAGTTGGAAAAGAAGAATGAAGGTGACTAGAGTAGGAAGTAGTTTCATTTCTCCAAATGGAATTAGATTTCAGAAGTGCACTCAGGCAGAGTCGTTTTCCCTCCAGAGAAGGACTTTGTTATGTAAAAGCACTAGGGATATTTCACAATTGTCAGAGCAAGAGAAGACATGTTTGGAACCCAACGGTGAGAACCTCTGAAGCTCTTTGTATAAAACCTCAGTAGGTGTCTAGGCCCCTAAAACTGATGCCTTCAAGAATTTTGTATTCTCATGCTAGTCTACACTCAGTCTCCAGCAATTTGTCAAAATCGTTATTTAATAATTCCTACCAGATTATGGCTCCTGGTAAGAGATTTTGAGTCTAACTTCCCCCATAGTTTGGAATGAAGCGTACACTACTGCTCTATTGTAGCTCTCTAATGGATCCAAGAAAAGTCACTGATTTTCAATTTGTCAGAAATTTTCTTGTGGAAAGATGGAAGTCATGATATTCAAGCTCTTTTTATGTTAGAGTTGAAAACAGAAGTATCTTCATTTTTCTTTTTATCTTCACCAAGCTCATGGCAAAGCTGATTTTAATATCCTAGAAATGTCTATCTAAAATGTTGTATTAGTGTATCAGAGACTGATATTGAAGACAAATTATACTTATGATTTGAAAGAGAAACCTAACTTCTTCAGAAAATTAGACATGAAATCTAGATTACTGGAAGATAAATTAAAAAATAAAAGAATTAAGAATATTTCAGTGTAAGTCACTTTCTTTATTTCAAAGATGGTCATTTATTATCTGCTTGGAAATATATACTTCTACCCTGAAAGAAATGGATATGTTGACATATGAGAGAACTATTATCTCTTGAAAGACTATAGATATTATGGTAATCTATCCTCCGTGGTAGTTGTCATATTACTTTAGTACTACGTAGATATTGAAGAAATTTCACTATTTTTATACATAAATTTAGATGTCAATTAAAGTTCTGCAAACTCAAGCCTTCATATAACTTATGATTCTTTTAAATATAATTTTCCCAAGTAAAATTTTCTCAAAGATACTACAGTTGTAGCAACTATTTCCTAATACAAAGTTCATTGATTTTCACTTAACAATTTCTTGATAATTGTAATTATTTTCAATATCAATTTGTATATAATACTTTGGTTTTTCAGGGTATATTAATATATATCACTATATGTCCAAGCATTGATTACTTTCAGATTGTTGTTTTTTGGTACTTCCTCTGATTTTACTTTCTACTTCACCATTATTTGTCAAGGAGTGCTTATTAGATACTTGCTTACACTTAATATATTTCAAGTGATTTATATTCGGTACTGGGAAGAAAATGTAAATTAAATGTGTCCTCTGTTTTTATATAGCTTTATCTGTGTATTATCTGTTTTATTATCTATCAGTCATCTCTCTATCATATATGTTGAGCCTGAGCTGTACTTTTCTAACTAAAATATTGTGAATATTTAGGGCATGACTATTAGGGCAATAGTTTTTGTTATCTATTATTTATTATATTCAATCAGAGGCAGTTTTTCTTCACCTTATGCTCTTGATTCCTCCCTGCTCTAGTTAGTAGAATAAAAATTTGATTTAAATAGTGAAATGCTACTATATAACAGAAAGTGAGTGTATCTGTGCAGGTTACTGGGTGGCACATTGATAAGATATGATGTTATTTGAGGCAATACCAAATTTAATGATTGCCATATTTTTAGTAACACAAATATTTAATTAAATTACAATTTATTTTAAAATAGAAAATATGAGAAATGTCATCAGATAATCGTGTTATAAGTCAATGCACAGAAATCAGTTGCTTTCTTACGCACTAACAATGAAAATATAGAAAAGGAAATTAGAGAATCAATTCAATTTACTCTAGCACCAAGAACCATAAGATACCTGGGAATAAACCTACCAAAGAAGTAAAGGATCTGTACTCAAGGAACTACAGAACACTCATGAAAGAAACTGAAGAAGACACAAAAAGATGGAAGAGCATTCCATGCTCATGGATCAGAAGAATAAACATTGTCAAAATGTCTATACTGCCTAGTGCAATCTATACTTTGAATGCCATCCTGATCAAAATTCCACCGACATTTTTCAAAGAGCTGGAACAAACAATCCTAAAATTTGTATGGAACCAAAGAGACCCCAAATTGCTAAGGAAATGTTGAAAAAGGAAAATAAAACTAAGGGCATCACATTGCCTAATTTCAAGCTTTACTACAAAGCTGTGATCACCAAGACAGCATGGTACTGGCACAAAAACAGACACATAGACCAGTGGAACAGAGTAGAGAGCCCAGATATGGACCCTCAACTCTATGGTCAAATAATCTTCGACAAAGCAGAAAAAAATATACAGTGGAAAAAAGACAGTCTCTTCAATGAATGGTGCTGGGAAAATTGGACAGCTATGTGTAGAAGAATGAAACTTGACCATTCTCTTATACCATACACAAAGATAAACTTGAAATGGATAAAAGACCTCAACGTGAGGCAGGAATCTATTTACATCCTAGAGAGGGACGTAGGCAGTAACCTCTTAGACATCAGTCACAGCAACTTCTTTCAAGACACTTCTCCAAAGACAAAGGAAACCAAAGCAAAAATGAACTTTTGGGACTTCATTAAGATCAAAAGCTTCTGCACAGCAAAGGAAAGAGTCAACAAAACAAAGAGGCAATCCACGGAATGGGAGAAGATATTCTCAAACAACACCACAGACAAAGGGCTGATATCCAAGATCTATAACGGACTCCTCAAACTCAACACCCCAAAACAGATAATCACATCAAAAAATGGGCAGAAGACATGAACAGATATTTCTCCAAAGGAGACATACAAATGGCTAACAGACACATGAAAGAATGTTCATCATTAGCCATCAGGGAGATTAAAATCAAAACCACATCGAGATACCACCTTACACCAGTTAGAATGGCCAAAATTAACAAGACAGTAAACAACAAGTGTTGGAGAGGATGTAGAGAAAGGGGAATCCTCTTACACTGTTGGTGGGAATGCAAGTTGGTGCAGCCACTTTGGAAAACGATGTGGAGACTCCTTAAGAAATTAAAAATAGATCTATCTTATGACCCTGCAACTGCACTACTGTGTATTTACCCCAAAGATACAGATGTAGTGCAAAAAAGGGCCATCTGTACACTAATGTTCATAGCAGCAATGGCCACAGTCGCCAAACTGTGGAAAAAAACAAGCTGTCCTTCAACAGATGAATGGAGAAAGAAGATATGGTCCATATATACAATGGAGTATTATGCCTCCATCAGAGAGGATGAATACCCAACTTTTGTATCAACATGGATGTGACTGGAAGAGATTATGCTGAGTGAAATAAGTCAAGCAGAGAGAGTCAATTATCATAGGTTTCACTTACTTGTGGAACATAAGCAATAACATGGAGGACATTGGGAGATGGAGAGGAGAAGTGAGTTGGGGGAAATCGGAGGGGGAGACAAACCATGAGAGACTGTGGACTCTGAGAAACAAACTGAGGGTTTTGGAGGGGAGGGGAATAGGAAGTTGGGTGAGCCTGGTGGTGGGTATTATGGAAGGCATGTATTGCATAGAGCACTGGGTGCGGTGCATAAACAATGAATGCTGGAACACTGAAAAAAAAATAAAATGAAATGAAAAAGAATCAAGTCTACAGATACTTGATGATAAAATAAACATGTATGTATGAAACAGCTCACCATGTACCTTCAGATTGCACTAAGATTTTCTGTGCTCCCAAAAGAGGGAATACAGTCAATGATACTGTAATAGTGTTGTGTGGTGACAGATAATAGCTACACTGTGGTGAACATAGGATAATGTATAGGAATGTTGAATAACTATATTGTATACTTGAAACTAATATAACATTGTGTGTTAGCTATACTTGTAAAAAATTAAAAAAAAATTTAAAAATATATTTAAAAAATAAAGCAAAAAAAAAACCAAAAACAAAAACAAAACAAAACAAAACAAAACAAAACAAAAAAAAACCAAAACAAAACCCAAAACCAAAACAAAAACAAAACAAAAAAAAAAGAGCTTCCATAACTTATCTCATTGTACTATTAATAATCCCGTGATTTGGGGACTTTCATTAACTACATTTTATAGATAAGGAATGTAAGGCTCAGTGATATAATTAACTTGCCCAAAATCATAAAGCAAATAAGTGGTTGAGCCATGATTCATACTCAAGAACTACAATTCAAGAATCTACATTTTAACCATTGCTTGCTATTGCCTCCCAATACCTCTCTTACAATGTCCCCTCAGAAACATATATAAGAGTGACTTACAGCATAATATTGTGCTGGTCAGTTTTAAGCCAAAATTTGTGCTATGTTTTAGTTCTGTGACACTCTCGGGAGCTATTAAGTCTTCTAAGACCATTTGCCACAATATTAAATGGCCCCCATCCTCTTTAGAATATGAAACTAATACCTGGTCTGTATTTTTTTGAACATTGGCTTATAGCAATGCTAGTCTTCTAAAGCCCACACAGCTCTGGGTGCATAAAGCTTCTGAAAAAAGTGTTAGTTTTTGCTAACAAATTGACAATATAATGAAACATATAGAATTTGGTATACTCTCCTGTTTATTTCTTTTTCCAAGAGAGAGAGAGAAAGATGAGTGGGGGCTTGGAGGGGAGGGGAAGAGGTAGAGAGAGAGAGAGAATCTTAAGTAGGCTCCATGCCCAGCACAGAGTCCATGATCTCAGGACCCACCCCAAGATCATGACTTGAGAGGAAGTCAAGAGTTAGGCATTTAACCAAGTGAGCTCCCTAGGTAACCCTTCCTTGCCCATTTTTGAACTCAAGTTAGAATATCAAAATAAGTTTGGCATATGAATCCCCCAAAATATCTTGTCACCTACTGTACTGGAAATACTTCTTATTGCTACATCTCATGTATTTATATCAGACTACTCTAGATAGAAAAAATAAGCACATTTATATGATATAGTAGCTTAAACTGAATTCCCTAGGGTACTTGCAACAGTCATGGTCTAAATCAAGGCAATGTCTTGTGATGATTGAGATTCGATTAACTTTAATTTAAATTGAAAAAAGTTTGTTAAAACGGTATTTAGAGTCAAAACACTTTTTCTATGAAAATCATGAGTATATCTAGGTAAGGCAGAAATATTTCTAGGTTAACAAAACCAGACTTGACTTTGGACTTTATTCTTCAAGTAATAAAGAATGGAGGAGAAATATAGGTTATTTATAGAAACTAAGTATGTACTCAGAGGTATGAATTTGGTGACAGAAAAGACTTAAGAACATGTTAGCATCTCAGAAGGAGTTCTCAAAAAGCTTAATTTTATTTTCTTGGATTTTTAAGAATGCCTAAGATCCTTCTTCATCCTCCATTTTGGGAGCCAAGTAGTACTTTAAATGTCTCATATCAACAATTTTCTGCACTACAAGGGGTACATCTGCAGACACACTGTTACTGGCAGGAGAGAGGAGATCAGCTTTTATAAATTTCAGGTATCTCAGTGCAAAAGTTAGTGGAACTGGCTCATTCATCTCGATGGCAACAGGTTTCTCCTTTTTACTTGTTCATTTCACTTGTTCACTTACTTGTTCATTACTTGTTCATGACAACTTAATATTTATATTTCCTAGTTCTCCACTGATGTAAAATTTCACTCTGTCTTTTGCACTGGAAAATAAACAACATCTCCAGTATGACTGAGATGTCAGCATATACATGCAAATTCATTGGAAGGCATCTTTACTACACAGCAATACTCTTGTTCTGAAATTCCAGGTTGTTTGACATCTAAATCCACAACCTTAATTTCATAGCCTGAAAACTTCTCTTGATTTGTTGCTTCAAATACTACTGCCATGATGTCCGCATTATCTTCGGCCCTTAGTATAATGATGTCTTCACTGACTGCACTGTATTTTGGACATGATGATGAGATTCCAACCCACAGGAGCACCTGAGTGGCTCAGTTGTTAAGCGTCTGCCTTCGGCTCTGGTCATGATCCGAGGGTCATGGAATCAAACCCCGCACGGGGCTCCCTGCTCAGCTGGAAGCCTGCTTCTCCCTCTCCCACTCCCCCTGCTTGTGTTTCCTCTCAGCCAAGTTGTGGTACTCGCGGTTCATGTAGAACGAAACCCTCATTGCTCAGGGTGAGCTGCAATAGGGTAAAGTGGGAGGGGTCCATGTTCTACAGGTTTATGCTGTTGGAGCTTATGTCCCAGCAATCCTCATTGTTGAGATCCTTAGGGGCTTCTAGCAGCTTTTTCAGGATGGAACCCTGGACCAGATGTGCCTGGAACACGGTGGCAGAGTCTCAAGGATGAGGCTACAGGTGGAGGTAAGGAGAAAGTAGGTAGAGGTAAGGAGGAAATCATAGCCAGCTTGGTGTCTTAGGATAAGAGTGAGCCAGATAACATAGGATTGAAAGTCTGAGAACTAGGAAGATCACCAAAAATGGTAATTATTTAATTTGTTTGATTAATGCCTCTAGTGGCTAGCATTTTAAAAACTATTCATTGTTGGCATTATGTCAACTTAAGTGTCTTATTTTCATTTCGTTGCGATTCGCCTAACTCAGCATGAACACTAAGGCTCCTTCACCCAAAGTTAGATACTTCTTGTTTTTCCCAATCAGAAACTAATAAAGAAAAAAAAAAAAAAAACAAAAAACAAAAAACAAAGAAAGTGTTAGGCTGGAAACATAACTTTAATTCAAAACATAGTTTAGGGCGCCTGGGTGGCTCAGTGGGTTAAGCCGCTGCCTTCGGCTCAGGTCATGATCTCGGAGTCCTGGGATCGAGTCCCGCATCGGGCTCTCTGCTCAACAGGGAGCCTGCTTCTCCTGTCTCTCTGCCTGCCTCTCTGCCTGCTTGTGATCTCTCTCTGTCAAATAAATAAATAAAATATTAAAAAAAAAAAAACATAGTTTAAACATAAAAATCGAGTTTTCTTTTTTTTTTTTTAAAGATTTTATTTATTTATTTGTCAGAGAGAGAGAGCAAGCACAGGCAGACAGAATGGCAGGCAGAGGCAGAGGGAGAAGCAGGCTCCCTGCTGAGCAAGGAGCCCGATGTGGGACTCGATCCCAGGACGCTGGGATTATGACCTGAGCCGAAGGCAGCTGCCCAACCAACTGAGCCACCCAGGCGTCCCAAAAATCGAGTTTTCTATGCAAATATAGTTACATGCATTTTTTAAGAAGTTTTAGAGCTTAGTAAAAATGTTTTAATTTTCTGGGCACTTGGGTGGCTGAGTAGGTTAAGCATCTGCCTTCAGCTCAGGTCATGGTCCCAGGGTCCTGAGATCCTGGACTCTGCTCAGCAGGGAGCCTGCTTTTCCCTCTCTAAATATTTTAATTTTCTACATGGAAGTTATTTTTTCCATGAAAAAGATTATTTTAAGGTTTAGTGCTCTGAACACTAACATCTTTAACTCTATTAATAATCTGTGCTAAATCCAGAGTTTAAATTTACAGATTTCTCAGAAAAGTACATTTCATTTAAAAGACCATAAAGAGGGGCACTTGGGTGGCTCAGTTGGTTAAGCATCTGCCTTAAGCTTAGGGTCCTGGGATCCAGCCTGGAGTAGGGCTTCTTGCTTAGTGGGGAATCTGCTTCTCTCTCTCTCCCTGACACCTCCCCACCCCCATGCTCTTTCTCTTGCTTTCTCTGTCGCTCAAATAAACAGATAAAAATATTTTAAAAAAATAAATAAAGGACCATAAAGATCATAGCACTGCAGCTGATAGGATCTGAATAGTTCTTAGGTTATTTTTCTACTGAAAATTCTAGAAATGAATCTGAGTTATGTGATGTAGATTATAGTTACAAAATTAATTTTCATTTTAAGGTTGGCAACCTTAAATTAAAATAAAGTTTCTTGCCTATTTTTAATAAATAGTTGTTATGAGGAACCAGATAAACACTGAAAAAAATTAATTTACATTCTTAACAAGTGGTGTGTAAATATTCTCCTTTCCCATTAACTTCTAACTCTTTTGGATGAATTTTCTCCCTCTCTCTCTCTCCCTCTTTTCCAGCTTTCCTGACATATATTTGACAAATAGCATGTAAATTTAAGTGTACAATGTGATGTTTTAGTATATAGAAGTATTGTGAACTGATCATCAGGATAAGCTAAGTTCACATATCCATCAGCTCACGTAGTTACTGTGTGTGAGTGTGTGTGTGTGTGTGTGTGTGTGTGTGTGTGTGTGGTTAGAACATTTAAGATCTACTCTTTTAGCAAATTTCCAATATGTATTCTCTCTTTTTATTGAGAAGCACGAATTGACTTAAAACAAGAACTTCTCGAAATGGGCTTCACAACTTATTCCAATCAGAATTATCTTTTGTATTCACCAAAAATATTTGTTTCTTGGCCTAATCTAAGTTTTTTCCAAGCAAGAAAAAGTAGGGCTTAACTGTTGGAAATTGCATATTCAATAAACTTTCTATAACATTACAGTGCACATAAAATTCACCTGGAAAACACTAAGTATTTCAACATGATATATATTTCAAACCCTCGTGATCTTAGCTGCAAATTCCAGGCTATTCCTTTTGGAAAAATAAATGGTAAAATGTGTTTTCCACGTGAAAAACACAAGACATAATTTTGAGTGTTAATTAGTTATGCCTAAAATAATTTTACATTATTTAATTTCAAACCTATGTTTAAGATTCAGCAATTTGTCATAATCCACTTGCTTCACTAAAAAATTATTTGAAACTTATATTCAAAATTTTTGTCAAAGTTATTTTTCCTATTATCACATTCATCCAATGTGATTTTTTTATGTGTATATATTTTAGAAACACCTATAAATGCTTTAAATAGCATAGATCCTAAACTCGATAAATTTTGACACGAAAATTTGCCTTGATTCTTAGTTATAAAACCCAGAGAATTCTTTCTTGCTCTCTATGGTATAGTCACTGATTTTTAAAATATTGTCTAGTGTTAATAAATAGAAAAGAATATTTATGACAGAAATGTAACCAAAAACTTTTATTACTTATTTCATTAATTTTAGAGTTCCTCACTTATCCCTTCCCTGATTTAACTACACTTTTCCACTCTCAAATAAAGCCATTATGCAGAATTTTGTATTTAGGATTCTCTTGCTTATTTAAAATATGTTTACCAAATACAGCTGTATCATTATACATTGCATATTGTGCAGTTTTTAATGTTTTCTGTCTTTAACATCTAACAAGAGTTAAATTTTCTGCATATTCTGTAATTTTCTTTATTATTTCAACAAAACGTTTCTGAGAACTTAAATGTTGCAGCCACTAACTGTTCTTTGTTCATCTTCACTTGTGTATTACAAGTGACACGTAGTGTATGGCATGTAAAACACAGTTCGGATATATTACACTATATTCTTCTACCCTAATTTTTATATTTATTTATGTTACTAGTACTGGAAAAGCTACTAGGAATTCTTACATACGTTTTCCAGTGATATGTACAGGAGTTTTGTTGTTGTTTTATACCCAGGTGTGGGATTTCTACTTCATGTATATACAGCTTTTTACCGGGTAATGGCAATTATTTTTCTAGTAGTATAGAGATGTGGATTTTTCTGTACCTTTTTGTTATTTTATATGTTTTTAACAATTTGGAGAGTATGTGAAATTGTATTGCATTTTCTCTAGATACTTCCTATTTTGATGTCTCTTTAGGACTATGCCTCATGAATTTCATTTTTCTCTTTATATTTCATCTTCTTATTTGCCTGTTGCTGATGTAAGTTAAAGCGATTAGTTTTGAATGCTGACTTGAAATCCAGAATATTTGAAAAACTTAATAATTCCAAAAATTTTTCTAGATATTTATATAATTTGTAAATAATATTGTTTTCTATTTTTCTACCCTTAAATACTACTTATTTGAACTGGGTAGGATCCCCAATACAATGTTAAAAAGAAGTGGTGATATTAGATCCTCATTTGTACTTGACCATAAAAATGTTTTTATATTTTAACAACTAAATATAGTATTTGCTGTTTAACTTTGAAGGTACATGTGATCAATTTAAGGATGTTTCTTTTCATTTCCAATTTGTTAAGCAGTTTATAGCAAACGATTGCTGCTATATTCAACTTTTTATATTGCTTCTATTAAATTTGTGATCATTTTTTCTTTAACTTGTTAATGTGAAGTTTTTATTAATTCATTTGTAAATTTGCATCTTTTAAAAAATTGTCTTATAACCTTACCCTTTTTAAAATACGTGGTTAGATTTGGTTTGCTACCAGTTTGTTTAAGGAATTTTCCATTCTAAATATAAATATTGTTTTCTTATACTTACCTGGATAGACTCTGTATCCAGCTTATATTAGTTCTATAAAATAAGTTTGGGAGGTGTTCTGTTTTCTCAACTTTGTAATTGTTAGGTCTTTAAGGATAGTCAGGCCCTAATTCCTGCAAATTGTGAATGTTATATCTTGTGACAAAGGGGATTTAACAGATATGATAAAATTAAAATTAAGGATCCTGAAGAAAAGATTATCCTGGATTACCTAGGTGAGTCCTAAATGTAATGAAAGTTTTCCTCATTAAAGGGAGGCTGGAGGATATTTCCCCGCAGAAGAGAAGTTATGATGGAGCAGACTGGGATAATGTGGTCACAAGCCAAGGACTGCTAGCAGCAAGTAGGAGCTGGAAAGACAAGGAATGTGTTCTCCCCTGGAGCCTCAAGAAGAAACTAGCCCTGTTGACTTTGATTTTAACTCTGTAGGACTCCCTTTAAATTTGTGGGCTCCAGGCCATTAGGAGAACAAATTTCTGTTGGTTTAATCTGTAAGATTGTTGTAATTTACGGCAGCAACAATAGAAAACACATGCACACATATTCTGGTGTGTGTGCACATGTGAGTGTACCTGTGTATGGATGTGTATGTGATTTGAGTTTGTCAGCAAATTTGTGAAAAGGCTTTAGAGTTTTGTTTTTGAAGGCTTTTTGTCTCCACAGTCAACTTTAAATGATTAAAAACTGTATTTAGCTATATTTGAAAATGTGTCCAGTGTTTATGAATGTTATATTTAAACTTTTAAATAAAGTATATTCCACAGTTTTTTATTATAGTCTTCCACCTATAATCATTAGGTTAAGATTTTCTGGCAAGTTGTTAAAGTGTGCTCTATGAATAGTGATTTTTTTTTTACAGTGTTGTGTTCCCACTGTAATTAGAGACCTGTAAATTCTTGATTCTGTTTTTGTCTATTTTTGCATCATATATATTTTGAGATTATTGTGTTAAGAGCATAAAAATTGTGAGTTATATATCTTCTGCAGGAGTAGAACATTATTATCGCTATTAAGGGTGTCAAACTACTAAATGGTCACAAATTGATGTCCTCTTCCTTCAGGGCATAAAGTTAAATTACATTAACAGCCATTCTTGAGGTTAGACATTGTCATGTGGCAGAGTTCCTGCAGTTAAATGTAAGCAGGAGTTGGTGGGTATCACATCCATCCTGGCCCATAAACCTACTAACTTAATACATCCCTTGCCTTTCCTGTATGACAGCTAGACATCAAGTCTCAGGATGACATTGACTGCCGAATTGTTAAGATGGAAAAGTCTGTGTAAACCAAGGTTCCTGAATGCCTGCGTGAAGCAAAACATCCTGAGTTTTTAAATTACCACCAACTAGCAAATCCTACTCTGAAATATTGCATGAACAAGAAATGTTTCATTTTTTATTGGGTTAAACTTTCATTTGGGTTAAACCATTGATATAAATGGCCTTGTCAAAAATGTACATTATGTTAATTTTTATGTCCCTCCTTAATTTCTACCAATATGTTTCTCTTGAAAGTTTATTCCATCTTTATGCATTTAAGTAAGTTAAATATTATTATTTTTATAGTTTGTAGTTTTAAATTCCATTTGAGAAGCTTTGTTTTGATTCTGGTACCTACTGTGTTTACTACCTCTGATTCACATGCAGTGTCTCCTTGTGTAATTTGTTATTTATGAATATAACCTCAAGTTTTGGAGGAAATTATTAGATAGGAACTATTTGAGTCCTGAGATGAAGATAGGTTCATTCTGAAAGAATTTTCTTTCATGTCTATAAAGCATCTTAGGCAATTATTATTGGGAAACAATGTTCCATAAATATTTCTGTGTTTCTTCATAGTCATGAGTATCTGAGCAAAAATTACTGGTAACTTGGTTTAAAATATATTACAATGGCAAACAACCCTTAGAAGTAAAATGGTGACTTTAGGAGAGATTTAGAAACATCTTTTCTGGAACCATTTCTTTACATTCCAAAGGGCAACTTAATTGACTTTGGGAGTTTTCATTCCCCAACCCCCACTCCCCCGGAAGGATTGGTTTACATTAGAAAGGTAACAACTCTTCTGTCCTAGGGAGGGAAGGATGAGGAACTATATGAGCACCTAGGTTTCACAGGGATGCCTGGGTGGCTTGGTTGCTTCAATGGCTGCTTTTGGCTCAGGTCATGATCCTGGAGTCCCAGGACCAAGTCCCTCATTGGGTCTTGGCTCACCTGCTTCTCCCTCTGAAACTCCTCCTTCCCTTGTGCTCTCTTTCTCTAATTCTCCCTTTCTCAAATAAATAAATAAAATCTTAAAAATAAAAGAAAAGAAAAGAAAAGAGAAAAGGAAAGAAAAAAGAAAAGAAAAATCTCCTAGATTCATAATACATCACCCTTCTCAGGTAAGGAGCCCTCTGTTATGTTCAGGTTACATTTGACTGCCATCACATTAAGCAATGAGTGATTAACATGTGCCCATCCAATTTAAGAGGTGGTATGAATAATCTATCTCTGATTCAAAAACCTTATGTTTTTTCAGGAAAAAATATAGATATGAAAATTTAAGTGGACTATTTTTAACTAAATCCTTTGCTTGGAGTAGTGTGAATTCATTCAGTACATTCATGTGAAGTCTAGCCTTTGGTTGTTAATTTTCAGGGTTATTTGTTTTCTACTCCCCTAGGTGACAAATTAGGCAATTTTCCCAGAGACCTGGAACACAAGCTTATTCCTACTTCACCTTTACACTGAATATTTAGAAATTTAAATCCCATTTTAGTAAGTACTCCCTCTTATATTATACAACTTTAATGGAATTCTTCCTTGTATGCCATCCATGCTGTCCCTAAAACCTATGAAAATTAAAATGTGTTTCACTTCTGTTGGCAAATGTCCTCATTGCTAAATCCTTTTGTTCATGCTGTACTGAATTTTCTGAAATTCAGGAAAGAGTTTTTCTTTCCATTAAATTTCTATCCTTTCTTGACAACTCTTTAGTTCCTTTAAGTTTTATTTTCCAGAAATCAAGGTTATTTTCCATTGAACAATTGTTATGATTGCCTGGTCTATCATATTGACTGAAATAGATAATGTCCCTGGAGTCCTTCTATTTCTTAACAAAAAAAAAGTTGGTTAATTATTGTTTTGATTTTTTTATAAATGTATATGTAAGAAAGAAGGAATAGGTGGTACACAGAGGATTTTTAGAAGAGTGAAATTCCGTATACTATAATGGTGGATATATGTCATTACACATGTCAAAATCCGTAGAATGTACAACACAAAAAGCAAACATTAATTTCAACTAATAAATTTAGCTAGTAAAAACATAGCAATATTGGTTCATAAACGGTAACAAATTTACCACATCAATGTAAGAATATTAATAATAGGGGAAGTTTGGGGAGAAATTATAGGGTATATGAAATCTCTGTACTTGCTCCTCAATATTTTTGTAATCGTAAAACAGCTCAAAATAAAGTTACTAGTTAAAATTCTTAAAAAATGTATTAACTTTTCAACACTGAAAGTTCTTCATAAAGCACTTCTGAACCTTGTGGACTATGATTCCACTACAGTTTTATAAAAAGCAAAGAACTTATGGATTACTTTCTACTACTTTCATTGTCTTTTATTTCATTAAATCCATTTTTAGAATATAAAAATTTGATTCTAAAGTTGTTAATCATTGAAAAAGATTTCACAATTTATAAATGCAGTTATTTTCTTGGTATCAGTTAATCACCACCCAGTGAGATTGTAAGCAGCAAGTATGTATTTTGGCCCTTGACAAATTTAGACAAAATGATTTGCTTTGCCTCATTATCAAAATAAAATATCTGAATTAAGAAACCAAAAAAATAAACTTAAAAATAGAATGATATTTTTGAGAGAACAATTATTCATTTATATAAATCAACTTCTTTTAGAATATATAATAAAGTCAATTTAAAATATTGAAACTATGAAATAACTAAGAAGTAAAAATATGAAATATTCATATTTTAATTTAAGCTCCTACTAATATGAATTTCATAAAGTATAGACTGTATAAAATATTATCTTTTGAATGTAATTTTTGAATATGCAAATTTGTATCCAATGTTTTTAATTTTAATGTAACATGTAATCAAAGAGATAATCAAATATGCTTACAAAAAATGCTAAAATTCATTAATATAAACAACTTTTATTACACCTTCATCAGTTTATGTGATTGACAGTAAAGTAACTCAGATAATTCAATTTTTATTCATCTATTTGAAGCTTCAAAAACACTACTAATATAACTTCCTAAAATACAATGTTTGAGACTAAGAGAATAATTCCTTAAGTATATTTTGAATAAAGACACAGATAATAATGATTTTATATAAACTAGAATCATACAGATAATTTTTTTTTTAATTGAAAAAAGAAGATCTTTTCTAGTATAGTCGATTTTATAAACTAAAGTTGGAAAAGATTGGGTAATTTAATGGATTTCCTTCATTGCAGTTCATTCTTTAAAGCAATAAAGGCCAAAGTTAGATCAATTTCATTGCGCAAAGTACTAATTTAAAAAATTACCTTCAATTGTCTACATTTAAGAAAATGGTGATATTCCAAAGATAATGATAAATGAGGCTGGACTGATATAAAATTTAATTACCCTTTGATAAATTGCAAATTTCTTTAATATGCCTTAGTTACAAGTTGTCTTTTTGTATAATGGTTTCAAAGCTGAATGAGACCTAATTGACTGAAGATTGCTTCAACATAACTTGTTTTTCAAACGTGAGCAGGCCATAATATTTTATTGTTCTTGATTCAAACTGCATTGAATGCTAAAACCTTGTCACAATGTTTTCAAATGAAAGATTTTAATTTTTGTAACTTTAGGGATTTTTCTCCATAAATTTACATTTATTTGCATATGAACAAGCTTAAGAACTGTGTAATTTATGTCCACAGTTTTATCTATTCATATGTGGAATATTTAATATTGCCAGAGAAAACAGACGGTTATAATTCAGTCTGTATTTTATTTTATTTTATTTATTTTTTTTTTTCAGTCTGTATTTTATACTGACTTCATAAACTATAGGAACACAGTAAAATACATGATGGTAATTAAAATTCACAGAAACAATTTTGCAAACTACTGTCCAGTATCTGATTTACGGAGAGAAAGGATTTCTAGTAATTTTGGATTATCATTTAGGAGTACCTGAATAATAACTTTTTATGAGCCTTATTCTTTCCGTTTTTAATTGTTTTGTGGAATGTACTATTAGTTTACTGCATATTAAAGATTTCCATAATAGGCAGATCTTTCAATATAATGTTTTTAAAATATGTAAACTTGATGAAGCTGGGTGGCTCAGTCCTTGAGCCTCTGCCTTCAACTCAGGTCATGATCTCAAGGTCCTGGGATCCAGTCTCTCACTGAGCTCCTTGCTCAGTGGGAAGCCTGCTTTTCTTCTCCCACTTCCCCCCGCTTGTGTTCCCTCTTTCACTCTCTCTCTGTGTCAAATAAATACATAAATAAAATCTTTAAAAAATAAATGAATAGGGGTGCCTGGGTGGCTCAGTGGGTTAAAACCTCTACCTTCAGCTCAGGTCATGATCTCAGGGTCCTGGGATCAAGCCCCGCACTGGGCTCTCTGCTCAGCAGGGAGCCTGCTTCCTCCTCTCTCTCTCTCTGCCTGCCTCTCTGCCTACTTGTGATCTCTCTCTGTCAAATAAATAAACAAAATCTTTAAAAAATAATAAATAAATAAATGAATAAAATAAAATATGTAAAGTTGATAAGATTTTGTATGAAGTGTTAACTTCCATCTTTTTTTACAAAGCACAGATCACATAATGAATTCATCATAGAGTCAACTCTTTTGTCATTGATCTATTTAGGGTTTATTGATCTATACTCTAATATATATTTAGTGTCTTTTGATTACACAGGCCAACTTGTTTTACACAGACATTATTTCATTTAAAATCCCATAAAGATATTTGTTTGAATTCCTTTCACTAACTTGAATTAGTTTTTAACCTCTTATAAAACACAGTTATTTTGTAGGGTTAAATACAACTGCAATGGAATACTAACATTGTAATATTACTATTTGTGTATATATTATTAATAATAATGTTGATTTTTGAGGTGTGATGATATCAATGCCTATAAGAGGCATTGTAAAATGTTATTTTAATATTATGAATTAATATTGAACATATTCTCAGTGTTTGTAAGATGTTATGTCAAGCAGGTACTATTATACACATTTTGTAAGTGAGAAAACTATAGCCTGGGGATCTTAGGTAACCAACCATGTAGGTCAGACTCTCCAGCCCATCCTTTTAAACACATCACGATACTACATCTTTAAAAAATTGTGAAAGATGATACCTCTTAATTTAATATTTTATGATGCCAAACTCTTGCTATAGTTTTATCTTCTCACCACTTCTTGGAGAGAATTCTGTGCTAAATTTCTTACAAAAGGCTCCTTATTTTATTTAACATTTTAAAATAAAACCTTCAAATATATGCAATATAGGCAAAATCGGTAATAAACATCCATGTAGTACTTATCATCCAGGTTCAGTAATAATCATCTCCTGACAAATCTTGCCTCGTCTATATTTCTATCCATCCTCATATCATTTTAAAGCTAATTTCAGATACCGTGTTATTTCATCCATATATATTCCATTTACCATTTCTCTCCTATCTACCTATCTACCTTCTTCTGTACCATAAGGCCACATTATACCATGAAAACATTTATTTCTTTATGACTTTAACCTCTATTATCCAGTCAGTGTAGAAAATTCTAATTTTTAAAGATATATAATGTTTTTTAATATTTTATTTAGATTTTATAAATTTAAAAGATTTTATTTATTTGAGAAAGAGAGTATGTGAGAGAGAGAAAGCACAAATGGGAGAGGGAGAAGGAGAAGCAGACTCCCCACTGAGCAGGGAGCCCAAGGCGACTATCTCATAGGACCCTGGGATCATGATCTGAGCCAAAGGCAGATGCTTAACCCACTGACCCACTCAGGCACCCCAATTTTTACAGTCTTTATTTTGAATCCAGACTCAAAAAAAAAAAAAAATCCCCACATGTGATTGGCTAATATCTTGTGACTCTCTTCATCTACAGATTCCCTCTCCATCTTTCTCTGTTTTGTTTTCTAGTTAATTTACTTTATAAGAACCTGGGTTGATTTTACTGTAGAATTTCCTGTTTGCATCTGCAGACTGCAGTATCACAGATGGAGCGCTATAAAAATTTTGAAAATGATTCATTTTATTTAATGTATTAAATTCAGGCTCAGAGGTGGTGGAATGTTCTTCAGGTGACCGTAACATATCCATGCCTCTCTTTTCTGATGTTTAATACCTAGATTCACCAATTTTTTAAGAATTGCAAAACTGTGATATTTAATTCCATTATGCTTTTCAATTTAGTACCTAAAATTCCTTACCTGAATAATTACCTTCATTAAATTTTGAGTTATACTGGTACTTAGCTTATTTTGGAAACCCAAAATAAATGTTTAATTATTTTTCTTAACTTTACAATTTTTTATATAATGTTAATTCATTAGATACTTCAAAAATAAATTGTGTGTATGTGTGTGTGCACACCTGTGTCTTAGTCTGTTCGGGTTATTGTAACAACATTACTCTAGATTGTATGGCTTAAATAACAAACATTTATTTTTGTTTGGAGACTGAAAAGTCCAAGATTAGGGCATGGTACATTGGCGTCTGGTAAGGATATCCTTCATGGATTACAGATAACCATCTCACTGTGTTCTCACATGTCAGCAAGAGAGCTCTTTGAGGTCTCTTTTATAAGGACCAAAATCTCTTCAATTTGCAGTCTTTCATGGCCATTTACCCCAAATACTCTGCATATTATTGTTATCACATTGGTGGGTTAACATTTCAACATAAGAACTTTAGGGAGATATAAACATTTGGCCTATAGCAGTGTGTGTGTGTGTGTGTGTGTGTGTGTGTGTGTGTACATACACGCACATATATTTACATACACACACACACATATACACACACACTAAATTTAATCATACACTACATTTTTTTGGTCTCAATCTATTGCTTTTATTATATTTTTACCCTTAATGGAGCTCAAATTATGCCATCCATTGCCCAGTGGAATTCATCCCAAATGGCCAGGGGTGGAGGGGTGAGACTTTAGACTGGCCAAACAAGATATTTCAGGCTCCGGCTCATCCTATTTTACTCTTGCCCAGACTTGAAATTAGCCATTTCTCCAATGAATATTTTAATAAAAAACAGTATTTAGAGGCCAGTATTTTGACACTGGAAGTACTCATGACTTTGAAACAGTCATTCTTTCTAGTTCCTTTCTTTCACCATTCAAATGGACCAAAACATAATATGTGTTTGCTTTGTTGTCACTTTGTTGTTGTTTTTTTTTAGTTTTAAGATAAAGCATAATATGAGTTAATACTGTTCAAATTCATAATTAAAGAGTCTTTTGCTCATATCTTTCTATCTTATATCTTTAATCTGTCCAGAGAAAAAACAAATATAATCCATAAAGAAACAAAGATATTAATACATCTGACTTCTCATCAGAAATTATATATGACATCCAACAAACCCTGTCTTTTGGAATCCATGCTTTTATATATTTCCTTTCCTTCATTGAGATTTTAACTTGCTTATAATTAATAGAATATGGCAAAAATAATAGGTTGTCATTTCTATGATTATTTTATATTATGTACAACTCCACTTTGCTAACAAACACACTGTAGATTTCCTCCTTTGCTGGCTTTCAATAATAACCTCCTACAAATCTTTTTTTTTTTTTTAACCTCCTACAAATCTTAAAGCAGAATGGAAATGACATGAAACCAACAACATGAAAGAACTTGAAACCTGACATTTTCCCAGTTAAGCCTTCAGATGAGAACCCAGCTCTGACTTATACCTTAATTTTAGCTTTGTTGAACTCAAGCAGGGGACTCGGTTAAGCTTTGCCCAGACTTCCAATCACAGAAAACATATATGATTTTAAGTTACTAAATATGTGCTAATTTTGAAGCAATAGAAAACAAACATTATGTAAGCCAGAAGACAGTGGGACAACTCTAAATTCTTAATAAAATTATCAACTTAGAATATTCTACTAAGTAAAAAAAAAAAAAAAAAACCTTTCAAATTAAAAGGGAAATAATGACTTTTTCAGACAAATAGAAGACAAATTTACTGTCACTAGATAAGCAATACAAGGAATGTAAAAGGAGTTCATAACTAAAAGAAACATATCAGTTGGACATTGGTTTTTACCCAAAAAAATGAAAATATTAGAAATTTGGAAAAAAATGAGACATAGGGGACTTTTCTTAATTTTTAATTTCTCCAAAAGAGTATTTAATTTCTTAATTAAAGAAGTATTTAATTTAGAATTTTTAAATTTAGAATAATTTAATTTGAGTATTTAATTTCTTCAAAAGTGTATTATTGGGTTTTAATATGTGGCAATATATAAAATGAAACATATGATAAGAAGAATTCAAAGAATAAGAAATGGGAAATAGAAATATAGTAGTATGATATTTTCAAAGCCCATGTGAAGTGGTATTATATTTGAAGGTGGACTGTGATTGCTAAGGATATGCATTCCTCGGGTATTTGGGTGGCTCAGTCAGTTAAGCATCTGCCTTTGGCTCAGGTCTTGTATCATGGTCCTGGGATCGAGCTCCACATCAGGCTTTCTGTTTGGCAAGGAGTCTGCTTCTCCCCCTGTGTGCTCTCATTCTCTCTCTCATTGTCTTTCTCAAATAAATAAATTCTTGAAAAAAAAAAAAAAAAGATGTGCATTGCAAAATAGAAGTAACCATGCAGAATATAAAAATGGCTATTACTGGTAAACCAGTATTTGAAATAAAATTGAATCATTACAAATATGTAATCTAAAGGATAGGAAAGAGAAACAAAAAACAAAAAGTAAAGATGTATCTAATAAAAAACAACTAGCAGGATGTTAGAGTTAATTGCGGCCATATTGAAACTATATTAAATGTAAATGGTCTTGGGTTGCTGGGTGGCTCTATGGGTTAAAGTCTCTGCCTTGGGCTCTGGTCATGATCCCAGAGTCCTGGGATCAAGCCCCGAATTGGGCTCTCTACTGAGCAGGGAGCCTGCTTCCCTTCCTCTCTATCTCTGCTTGCCTCTCTGCCTACTTGTGATCTCTGTCTGTCAAATAAATAAATAAAATCTTTAAAAAAAATGTAAATGGTCTTGAAATCACAATACAAAGTGAGAGGTTTCAGATTTCATTAAAAAATGTCAATACTCAGTACACCTGGGTGGGTCAGTTGGTTAAGCAACTGCCTTCAGCTCAGGTCATGATCCTAGAGTCCCAGGATCTAGTCCCACATCAGGCTCCTCTGCTTGGCAGAGGATCTGCTTCTCTCTTTGACTTCTCCCCTCTCATTCTATCTCTCAAATAAATAAATAAAATCTAAAGAAAAAAAAGAAAAGAACAACAAAAAAAAAAAAAACAAGAAATGTCAATACTCAACTGTAAACTGCCTAAAGAAACCCACTTTAAATATGAAGATGTGGATAGTCACAAGCCAGGAGGAGGAGGAAGAAGAAGAAAAGAAGAAGAAGACGAAGAAGAAGAAGAAGAAAAGAAAGAAAGAGATATACCTTATGAACATTAATCAAAAGAAAGCTGTACTGATATATTAATAGCAGACAACAAAAATTTTAAGAGCATTTCCAGTGATACAGAAGGACATGTCTGATGATAAATAAAAGGAGCTTTCAGCAAAATCTCCCTTGTTCTTTTTCTCTTTGTTTGTTTCCTCCAAAGAAGTGGTAATAATAATAATTGATCAGACTCCTGATCTGATTCCCTTTTCCCCCCCTTTTATTTGGCTTGAACAATAAAGCTTTTATTCCCAAATCCAGCAGAATAAGGGAGGCAGTTCCTTTGAAAGTCTGACTTGGAAGCTGGACAAATCCAACAGGAGTCATATGAGGTCTACAGGATCTCTGAAAAAAGGTAAACCATCCCTGTCGGCCCCAGAAAGACCCCAGCTGAGTCCTCCTGGCCAAAGCTGAGTCACACCCATACAGTAACTGGTAAGAAGAGAATGAAGTTCACCAGTGCATCCCTCCCAGCTGGCAGAGTCCGTGAGCTGGCCTCCACTACAGACATTGACAAGAGGAAACTCTGGTGAGAGTCCTGAGAGGGTCAGACAGGGCAGCATGACCCCCAAGAGCCCTCACACACCTGGTGCTCATCAGGAATATCCCCAGGGTGGGTGTTGGACTTGTGGCTGACTGCAGCCTCTCAGAGGCTATTCTTGGAGCTTCTCCATGTTTATTCTATGAAGGTGATACATTAAAATCACAAATATGCATAAAGTTCTCTTTTTAATCCTCTCTAGAAAGAATCCATTCTAGTTTCCTTGGGACATATATATATATATATATATATATATATATATATATATATATATGTCTGAAAGTGATTAATGGGATAGATATAAAGAAGTGAGAATTACTCATTACTTACATTGCAAATTCCTACATTATAAATGAAGATACATATTTAAGTGCCACTCCAAAATAGAAGACAGTAAATATATAATGGATTTTCCAGTAGATGTTGAAACATAACAAATTATATTTCTTATGGGAGAAGTTTCTCACTTTTCTCACAAAATAAGATTGCTCAGGATGCTAGAAAAGCTGAAAACAGATTTTTTTTTTCCTTAAAGATTTATTTATTTGAAAGAGAGTGGGGAGGGGTAGAGGAAGGTGCAGAGAGAGCATCTTAAGCAGACTCCCTGCTGGGCATGAAGCCCTGCAGGGTGATACTGTGACCCTGAGCTCATGACCTGAGCTGAAATCCAGTTGGACACTCAGCCAACTGACCCACCGAGGTGCCCTTCTTTTTACTTTTATCTTTCTTCTCTTTTGCTTTCTTTCACTTTTTAAAAATATTTTCCATTTTTTTTGTATGACTAATCTCCAGTGCAACAACTTCATAGGCAAATAGCTTTTCCCTGACTCCCCACTACTCCCAAAAGAAGTTGCCCCTTGTGCTAAATTTTGCTGATCTTGGGGTCCTGGGATAGAGCCCCACATAAGGCTCTCAGCTCAGTGGAAGGCCTGCTTCCTCCTCTGTCTCTCTGCCCGCCTCTCTGCCTACTTGTGATCTTGCTCTGTCAAGTAAATAAATAAAATCTTAAAAAAAAAAAAAAAAGAATAAATGGCCTTGGGCCAATTATTCATGCAGTATTTAAACCTAATTATATTTATATGTAAAATATAGTGGTAGTTCATACCTTAGAGAAATAAGGTAGAGATTAAAAAATAAATTAGGAATTCATATAATATGAATTAGGAATTCATATAAGATGTCACAATTTGGGAAATGTTTATATTCCCAACACTGTTTAATGTGATCTCTGCTGCCAGGCAAAGAGACAATAAATGAAGATTTTAGAAACTACCAAATTTCAAATCTTAGATCTATAATTGACTAGCTATTTGACTTTAGAAAATTATATTCTTGGTCCTTAGTTTCTTCGTCTGCAAAACTGAAAGAATAATAGTATTATTTAAAAGCGCTATTGTGGGTATTAAGTGAGTTAATACATATAAGTACCACATAGAAAGGCATTAAGTTGTGGTGCCACATAAGAACCTAAAAAGTGTTAGCTATTGTTTGCATTGTTAACACTGGTTAACTCACCTGGGAAAATAGCTTGGAAAAACTTGAGTAGGAAATCGAATGGAGATTAACTTAAGGCTAGTATTAAGAAGAGTCGTCAGGTTAATTTAATTTTTTTCTTTCCATTTCAGAGGCCCAAAATGATACAATGTGCTATTATTTCTTGAATTGTTTGTTTGTAGGAAGATAAATTAAAATAGTAGTAAATTTCTGGTGAGTATTTTGATTGAAAATGGGAGTTGAGATTCCTGCTACCTTCTTCCAACAAGCTGTACAAACATAAGTATGAACAAGGAGTCTTTAATTTTAAACACAATAGTTTCTTCAAAATAATACATGAATAATGAGGTCCTCTGTAGGAGGAAGAGAGTGTTTGTGGGTTTGTAAGGGGTTGTTAGTCTCCCACTTCCATCCATAGAAGTTTTCCTTTCTCTACTCTTTCCTCCTATACATAGAGGTGGAAAATATTTATCTTATAAACATAGAACCTATTTCTCAGAAATCAGGATGGCCAAAAAGACAAAACAATCATTATTTACAGAAACTAAAATTGTTAAAATAGAGAACTTCAAAAATAAATGAAAGCAGACCATAAAGTAGTTTAATTAAAAGACACAATGGAGGGGCACTGGGGTGACTCAGATGGTTAAGGATCCAAATCTTGGTTTCAGCTCACATCATGATCTCAGGGTCCTGGGATCCAGCCTCTAGTACAGCTAGCTCCACAATCAGAGGGAAGGCTGCTTGAAGATTCTTTCCCTCTGGCCCTCCCCTTACTCTGTAAATAAATAAATCTTAAAAAAAAAAAAAAAGACAAAATGGAAGTTAAGTAAACTTAAAAGCAGAGCATTAGTTTCCCATGCATCAATAAAGTCCAAGAAAAAATAGAGTGGAAAATACCCCATCCACCATAGGAATAAAATATAGACTATAGAGTGCTAAAATAAAACAATGCTACATAATAAAAGAAAAATAAAACAAAGAAGTTTTCAAAACACAAAAACCCATTTTGGAAGATTTGAATAATTGGAAAGATGTATCTTTTAGTTAAAGAAGAGAAAGAAGGAGGAGGAGAAGGAAGTGAGGAAAGAAAATGAGAAAGATAAGGGGACAAGAGATTTTATCAGTCAGCATCTAGGAAGAAGCTGAAAAACACAGTAATTTGAAGAAAGAAGGTTTTAATATAAAGAAATATTAACAATTTCTAAAATATTAGCTACTAAACAAAAAAAAATTATGTAAGACTAAGGAAATATACTGAAAAAAAGAAGATAGTTGGAGGGGTTCTCTTCCCTACAACTGTAATTCAGACATCATTAGAGGGTGTGTTACTAAAGCCCAAGATGTGGAAACTTGGAGACTTTGGGCAGGAACTGGGAAGCTAGAAGCTTCTCATCAGTGTGCCATTGGGTTGAGGCTAGACAGTAGGGAATGATGGCTGGGTCTGCCAATCAGAAAATCTCCCACTGGGATGTCATCTAACTAAAGGACAAGGAACCATGTGTTGCCTGCCAAGCATAAAAGTCTCACTAAAACTCTCTGAAGGATGCTGGCAGGCCAAGACTAGCTGTCAAAAACCCTCAATCAGGTCACTATAGGAAGACCAAGATTGATGAGTAGAGAAACAAAGGCCAGGACTTACAAGAAAGTAACCATCTATAGGGTATCAATGGACCAAAACTGACAGGAGGGGATCTGCAAGCCTAGAAGCTGGTTGACAGAGGCTGATGGGGCAGGAGACTCAGGTGTAACTAGCAAGCTGGAAGCTAAGCACTACTGGTATCAAGTCAAGAGTGACAGCTGTCAACAAGTGACAGCTGGCAAGGGAGACATACTGTAGTATCACAGGCAAGACAATGACTAGTTTGGATCAAAGATGCAGTAAGTTGGTAACAGGCAAAATTGTAATTATCAGTTATGTTTGAATTAATTTATAGATTTAATGCAATTTCAAGTAACATAAAAATTTACTGTTGGGAGAATTCATTAAAATATATATATGAGGGATGCCTGGGTGGCTCAGTTGGTTGGACAACTGCCTTTGGCTCAGGTCATGATCCTGGAGTCCTGGGATCGAGTTCCACATCGGGCTCCCAGCTCCACGGGGAGTCTGCTTCTCTCTCTGACCTTCTCCTCGCTCGTGCTCTCTCTCACTGTCTCTCTCTCTCTCAAATAAATAAATAAAATCTTTTTTATATATATATATATATATATATATGAAAGGTATTCTAGAGTGGCAGATTTAAGTCTAAGGAGTCTAAGGAGCCCCAAAATTCTGCAGGTGGGATGTAGTGCAATCCTCGTGGTCAGGGCTACAAGCTTATGCAACCAAAGCAGCTCAGTTTTCATCTGCTTGAGGCTCTCCCCTGCCGCAGGAGCTGTTTTATAAAAGGGACGCTGTTATCAAAAGGAAATTTTGAGAAATATACTCTGCAAAGTTTAAAGGGTTGAGAATAGGAAGGTGGAAAAAAAGAAAGAAAAAGTAAAATTTAGACGTGGCAATCATTTTTTCCTTCAATATTTATTTATTTATTTATTTTGAGAGAGAGAGAGAGCGAGCAAACAGGGGGAGAGAGAGGGGAGGGATAGAAAGAGAATCTTAAGCAGGCTCCACACCCAGTGCAGAGCCCCATGTGGGCTCCATTCATGTCACAAAGCTGAGATCATGACCTGCCAAAATCAAGAGACAGACACTTGAGGGACTGAGCTACCCAGGCGTCCCTAGACCTGGCAACCGTTAAAACATACACAATTACCTTAAGTTTAATAGTGAGATATTTATTCAAGAATAAATTGATCACTGTAAAAAATTGGTTGCTTATATATAGTGTCAATTATAAACCACCTGATGTATGTTACTTGGGACAACTCAAAGAAAAATGTGTTTATTATTCAATAAAAGTTGTTGGTATGATTGAGAAAGCTCTTCTTTAAAAAAAGTTGTCAATTTATATTCTTACAGCTCTTTTACTGTATTTATTTATGTACTAAAATAAATTCCAGATGGACTAAAAAGTAAACATTGCAAAGATGTTTAAAAGTTTTAAAAAGTGGATATTTTTAAAAACTGGAAATAGGGCAAAATTTTCAACCTTAGAAAGAATAGATGTACTCAGGGTAAAATGGACATATTAATTTCCAAATATTAAACTCTTTTCAATATCAGAAGGTAGGCAAATATAATTTATAAGCAAACAACTTTTTACATTTCAAAGAGGGAAAAGGCCCAGGTCTTAAATAACATGAGTTCCTATAAAAGGAAAGAAGGGAATCACATACAACTCTAAAACTTCAGTAACTAAATGGGCATTACCAGACTACTCTAAAGGAAAGCAATAAGTGACTAGCGCAGATGCTAATAAAACTTTATAATGGTAATCAAAATAATTATAATTAAACCAACATTTCTAAATATACCAAGCAACCTAGAAAATATAAAATTTTATAGTCAAAAATAGTAAATTTAGTGCAGTAATTGATTTCTGTCAAACTGCAGCTGAGATAAATAAACAAACATGTAACTATTAAAAAATTAGTTTTTAAAATATGTGATTAAATGGCAAATGCCTCTCTACAAAGATAAAAACACAGTACTCTTATCATTATCAAATATAGAACAGTTTGCTATATTTCTTTAAAGAGTTTCAGGAGCATGAAAGATTTATAGACCAAATAACAAGAAAATTTTCACTGAGAGTTTTAGGTGGAGCTGAGCCCAGAGTAAAAGATGATTTTTTTTCTTTTAAAGTAGTGGAGGAGAAACAAAGATATTCTAGGAGGAATGAATAACACTAGCCAAGGATGTAAGATGGAAGAGTTACAGATATTATCAGGATATGGTAATAAGAAGAGAGAAAATGTGAGCTTGGAAGCACATTACAGAGCCTTATAAAGTCAGTCTAGAGTATGCAAATTTTACTTCAATTGACAGGACCTAGTGATTCCGTATAAGATTGTGACATGCACAAAATCGCAATGTTAGTAAACCTAACGCAATGTCAGCATGTCAGATAGATTTTAAGGGGAAGAGACTAGAAATAGGACACCAATCAGAAGCTTAATATAGTTTAAACAAGATGTAACATATCCCTATAACTCATTGCCATGTGTGTTGAGAAATCAGAGCTGGTGTATTGAATTAACAACATGCAAATTACGACCTGCTGAATGAGGGAGCAAAAGCCATCCACCTAGGGGCACAGGGACCTCCCTTAGTATCAGCTCCCAGTTTGGGGAAGTGAAACCCAAGGAGTCCTTTTGATTGAAGGCACAGCCACACAAAGCAATCACAAGGTTTTTTTTACTAACAAAACCCCAGAAGCCAGGGAGTGCAATTGAGCAGGGAGGGGGTGGGGAGGGGGTAGGGAAGGGGAAGGGCGGTCCCTCTCACATCAAGGAAGAAGTGGGAGACAAGCCTACTAGAAAGCACTTCTACTTCTAAGGTGGTTGGGGGAAAGGTCACCAACTTTTCTGAGGAAAAGTACAGCAAGAACTTATGGCAGGTCTCCTAAACTCGAGTTTTTATGTAAATGTCCAGACTCTGGTGTGAGCAGGGTTATCAAACTGTAAAATGCATAGACAGCAATTTCTCAAAAGTTGTTTTTCTCTTCATATGTTACGTATAAAAAAAAATTCATGAGCAAAATATTAAAAACCGATTGCCAAACCTTTTCTAATTGACTAGAACAGAAGGTAAAGGAAGAACAGATGTTAAAGAAAAATTCCAATCACTTTTCAATCTTTTGGAGCAGAATAAGAAAAAAAAAAATTAGAGGATCATTAACTTGGACCAGGAAGCCTAACGGGGGATTGATATTAATGATAAAAAGAGGGTTTGATTTTAGACTAATAACAGTATGACGGAACATAGTAATTAAGGGAAACTAAGAGTAGTCTGACTGAGGATTCAGAAGGAAGCTTAAGGATATGATATAGAGTTCCACACCAGGAATTAACACTTTGTTATTCACTTGCAATCTATTACTATCTATTCATCTTCCTATAAACAAACATTTCAAAAAAATAATAATTTCATAATAATGTCCATGTAAGTCTCTACAACAGCTCAGGGAAATAAATAACTTGACAATATCATGATTACTCTACTTGGTGGAAAAAGCTGACATGGAATTCATCAGTTTACATTCCCACGCAATGTACATGATTCCCTTTTCTCCACATCTTTGCCAACATTTTGTTATCTCTTGTGTTTTTGATAAAAAGCTATTCCAGCAGTTGTAAGGTAATATCTCATTGTGGTTTTGATTTGAATTTCCCTGTTGATTAGTAATGAGCTTCTTCTTTCTCAAGATGGTTTTGGTTATTCATAAAATATGACGTATATATTTTTGTGGTTCCAAACAAATTTTAAAATATTTTTTCTATTTATGTGAAAAATGGTATTGGAATTTTGAACTAATAAATGGATTCAGCAAAGTTGCAGAGTATAAAATCATCATAGAGAAGTCAGTGGCACTTCTATATGCTAACAACAAATTATCTGAAAGAGAAATCAGAAAGGCAATCTCACTTATAATACCATCAAAAACAAGAAAATAATTAGAAATAAATTTAACCAAAAAGGTGAAAGACCTGTACATTGAAAACTATAAGACATGATGAAAGAGATTAAAGAAGGCAGAAATAAATGGAAAGATACCTGTGTTTCTGTATTGGAAGAATTAACATTGTGAAAATTCCCATACTACTCAAAATGTGCTGCAGATTCATGCTAATTGCTTTAATTTTTAATGTGGAATTTTGACAATTCTTTATGTAGTTTAGATACTAATCCATTGTCAGATATATGGTTTAAAAATATTTTCTCACAAACATTTTTTGTAGCTTTTCTTTTCAGATTTTTTGCAAAGAAAATAGTTTGAGTTTTGATGAAGTTGAATTTATCAAATTTTCCTTCTATAGATTATATTTTAGTGTCAAGTCTAAGAACTTTTTGCAAAGAATATACTCTGTATAATTTCAGTTCTTTAAATTTGTCAAGGTTTGTTTTATGGTTCAGGATAAAGTCTATCTTAATGACTGTTTTACGGATACTTGAAAGAAAAGTATGTTCTGCTCTTGTCAGGTACAGTGGTCTAAATATGTTGAATATATACCATTTTGTTATGTTTTTCAGGTCTTCTATATTGTGTTAGGAGACTTCAGTTTCTATCTACATTGTTTACTTTTGCAGACAATTATCTTGTTTTATTTATCACTCAGCTCCTGGTCTATTTTTGTGGGCTATTGTTTCAAATACAACTGAATTCTCTGCTTAGTTTATCTAGTACAGTGAAAGCTACTAATGCTCTCTGCATCTTCTGCCCATGTAGAGAAAAAGATTTCCCCCAGGAGGACCATCCTGATGCTTCGATATGGGGGAAGGGACTCAGGTCCACAGGATGACAAAGCTTTCTGATCTGACATACTTGCTGTGAACTCTTGTCCCTTTGCTGTCCATCTTGTCAGTGCCACTTGGCAATCTGATGACACTAGATGAAGGAAGGCAGTCCCAAGTGCCTAAGGATGAAGACATCTCCTGATTGTTATGATGGGATCCCTGTTGCCAGTGCTGCCAATCTATCTAGTACTACCAGACAGTCTCTTGGTGGGGCTAGGGTGTAGAGCCTAAGGCCCCACAGGCAAGGAGCATGTTTCTTCCGTCTTCTCCTGTCTATAGAGTTCCCTTTGTCTTGTGTTATCAAGGGAACTCCCATTTGATTCCAGGGGGAACTGAGCATACCTGAGTCATCTTGTGTTAATACTAGGGATCAGGAAATATCAGGCTGGAATTATCTTCTTCATCTGTTGGGTTGGGTATGAAAGATGCTTTGCCACTCTGTTATTCTCTCAATTCTGGGGTCCCAAACCAGTTTGTTTTCCCCATTCTACCTTTCAGAGTTTTCCTTTGATTGCATTATTTCTTTGGTTGATAGTTGTAATTTGAAAGAAGGAATATTGTGTAACAAGTCTATACAATCTTCCCCATACCAGAAGTTCAGTATCTGTTTTATTTGTTTGTTTGCTTTTTAGTTTGCCTCCTGAGCTTTATTTATTGTCATTATAATTCTAAAATACTTTGAATTTAAAAATACATCTCATCTCAGAAATATAGCATTCTCAATTTTATGAAAGAAAACCATATTAAAAGTGAAATTATCTTATAATGTGATTATAATACTTTTTGGATAGGATCCAAGGTAATTTTGCATATTATCAAATTTCATTATGTTTAGGATATTCTTTCAGTAGAGTTCTGCTGCTAACAGTTTTGAGTATCATTAATGATCTTTACCACTGGAATTATGGTCTGAAAGTAGTAAGCAGACCTTTGGGTGTTATGAACTGTATGAACCATGAAAATGACTGTAGGGGATGTATTGTCACTTTTAAAATTAAGAGCCCTTGCTGGATCAAGGTCATATGAAGCAAGAATAGAGCATATGAAATGACTACTTCAAGAACTAAGAGAAATCTCAAACTAGTATAGTCTTGAAGGAACTGGAAAGTACAAGAAAAATAAACTCATAACTTCAAAAACAGTTTTGGGCAAAGCATCATTGGATGGAATGCCTCATGTTTACATGGTTTGGCAAATAGGATAGATACAGCTATTATACATATACTTTGAATTATGGAACAAAAACCAAAGTCTGTAATTACATGACATAAACATGGATTGTACATTATTTTGATGATATAGTCAGAGAACTTGTTCCATATTTGTTTGCAGACATTTTTTTATTCAGGGCTTTAGTACCTATAAAAACTACATTATTCAATGCTGAAATATTTGTCTGAATTTTTGTCAATTTTTTTTCATTTTAGGATTTATTGATATTAAAGTACTCATTTACTTTACTTGTTTGTTAGTCAAGTTGAACATCAAAATAGATATTATATTTGAAAATACATGGGTTTGTTACAAAGTGTTTTTACTATAGTATATGGTACCATCAGTTTCAGAATTATGGAAAAATTTTATTAAAATATAATTTCATTTGGATGAAATACGAGGAAACATAGTTAAAATATGCAATATTTTTAAATTGAATTGAAACTTGAAAAGTTGACTGTGAGTGCTTACTGAGGAACTACTAGAAATATTGATATATTTATATGACTTTAATATATTTTATGACTTAGTGAAACACAATATGCCTACCTAAATTCATGGAAAAAATAAGACATAATCATAAGACAATAAAAAATGAACAATTTAAGTAACATAATTTTATACACACATTTGTGCTTTCACATGTAACTGCATATGAATATGTCTGATACCAATGTTGATAGTACTGATACACTATCTGTGTGTATATAGATCATATGGAAGTGCAATCTAAAATAAAAGGAAAAGAAGTGTAATCTTACAAAAAGAGTACACATTTATAATTAGAGAAACTAGTAGTTGAACTTATAATACTAGTGTTATTAAAGTTTTAGGATGAAAAATGTAAAATATGTAATACATTATCTGTCATATAGTAAGTGCTCATAAATAAATCATGTCTGCTTAGAAATATGTAACCTTATCAATCATCAAACTAATAAAATAAAATATAAAATGCTCAGTAATGTAATGGGCTAAAGAATATACAGATCTGGCCATTCTGTACAGCTATTTAGAATAGGCATACCCTTGTACTGAATAATTCCATTCTATAAAACATTTTTCTAAGGAAATAAAAAACAAGTTTTATACCAGATATATATGAAAAATGTGTATTATAACATAATGATATGAATAAAAATGAAAATAGCCAAAACGCAGAAGAGTAGATGCTTAAATGTGTTATTGTACTTTTATATCCTGCTTTATTATACAATCATTAAAATTAAATTTATAAAGAATTTTTATAATGAGTAAATGGATAAAACACTCGTGTGTGTGTGTGTGTGTGTGTTTATAGATAGATCCATATCTATCTTATATATCTTATTTTAGCTCTACCAAAAATATTCTTAAAAAATAACTAGGAGTGGGGCGCCTGAGTGGCTCAGTGGGTTAAAGCCTCTGCCTTCCACTCAGGTCATGATCCCAGGGTTCTGGGATCAAGCCCCACATCAGGCTCTCTGCTCAGCGGGGAGCCTGCTTCCTCTTCTCTCTCTGCCTGCTGCTCTGCCTACTTGTGATCTCTGTCTGTCAAATAAATAAATAAAATCTTAAAAAAAAATAACTAGAAGTGATTACTTTATTATCCACAGTCACAAAAATCAAACTCTGTGTGATGATGCTTTAGTCATTAAAGAAAAATTACACTAACTCAGTAGTTTTGTTTTGGTTTTTTGTTTTTTGTTTTTTTTTTTGGTTCACAATTCCCCTAATTTTTTTTTTTAAGATTTTATTTATTTATTTGACAGACAGAAATCTCAAGCAGGCAGAGAGGAGGAAGCAGGCTCCCCACTGAGCAGAGAGCCCAATGCGGGGCTCAATCCCAGGACCCGGGGATCATGACCTGAGCTGAAGGCAGAAGCTTTAACCCACGAGCCACCCAGGTGCCCCACAATCCCCCTAAATTTTACTTTGTTAGTGTTATAATAAGAAATAAGGTATTAACAACTCACTTAGTTCTTTTCTTGAAAATATTTGCATGTTTAAAGAATATATAAACATACACAAGAAAAATATAAGCCCCTCTAAAGAAAGAATTTCAGGCACCTGGAAAAAAGATGGAAGGGACATTGTACGGAAGTCACTCTTTAATCCAGTCTTTTAAAGACTGACCTTAATTACAGAAAACACAAACAAAACAAAGTGCTTAAGTATACTTAAGATATGGACGGTATGAAAATTAGAACATAGAATCTCCTGTCCATCTGCCTCTTCTATTTCCAAAAAACACATATATTTTGTTTTTATTGGTCTATACTATTTTTTTTTAAATTTTTCCTATTTGGATAAAAGGGAGAGTTTGCTAGTGAAGCAGAGAAAGAGCTAAAGAAGATGGAATAATTGATTCTAATACCTGTCAAATAAGTGCAGGGCTATTGATGCATTTATTGATTAAAAAGCAAATGTAAAATTAGGGAACTCACTTTTATAAAGGTGAAGTCTTATGGAAAGTGAAAATCTTGTGGTGCCTGGGTGGCCCAGTCATCAAGCGTCTGCCTTCAGCTCAGGTCATGATCCTGGGGTCTTGGGATTGAGCCCCACATGGGGCTCCTGGCTCAGCAGGATGCCTGCTTCTTCCTCTGCCTGCCTCTCCCCCTGCTTGTGTTCCCTCTCTATGTCTCTCTCTGTCAAATAAATAAATAAAATCTATTTTTTAAAAAAAAGAATGAAAGTGAAAGTCTTAAGTGCTTACCAAGCAAAGAATTAATTCATAATTTTCTCCTGGAGAAAATTAATTAGCAGTTGCTCTATATCAAACATGCAGCTAAAATGTGGGTTGATGATGATAATCAAATAGCAAACCATCTTTTGTTCATGATGTTTAAACTCTTTTGAAAGATAAACATTTAAACAACTAGCTACGAATATACCTTTTGATATATTTGAACACATTTGAATGTAGAATCCTTAAAAAATACATAGAACAACTAGTTCATTTTCCTTCTGGATGAAGAACATCTTTGGTATTTTTTTTTTTTGGTGCATGACTGCTAGTAATGGAGTTTCCTAGTTTCCGTTTGTTTTCTTTTTTTCCTGAAAATATCCTTATTCTTCCTATACTTTTCCTTCTAACAGGTGACTACAGGCAGTGACAATTCTAAATCATCTGAATCCAAGATTGGTTTGAGGCTACTCTTCAGTCCCTACATGGTCTAAGTTATATCTGATTCATATTTATCTTAGGGTGGAACACTCAAAATCTGGGTTTTAGCAGGGTTCAGTTCTTCTCCTTTTGGTTTCCTCCTTCCCTTATTTCTTGGCCTAAAAAACAAGCCAAACCAAACCAAAAACAAAACAAAAAAAAACAAAAAACTTCTCTCCCTTTAACTCCATGATGCTGTCAAAGGGAAGCTTTTAAATATGTCCAGTTTTTCCAGCTATTTTCAGTGGAAGAATTGAATCAAATTAGGTGGTGTACCCATATGGGTTAAGTCATAAAATTGTTACGAACCTAACAGAAAGCAAAATTCCTAAGTCTACCTGGGACATATACCAAATAACTCTCCTCCCGATGTGGCACATGTGTTGAGGTGTTCTTTCAGGACAGTCTGCAGCTTAATAAACACAGCAGGTACAGTAGCAAAGACATAATAATGCTTTGATGAGGCCATAATTTTGAGATCTATTTATTCCTGGCTAATAGATTTTCAGAGAAAATTAAGGTAAGGTAATTAGTGTTTTTTTCCACAGGATAGTATTCTGTTTTTCCTTATCATCCCTTCTAATTTTTTATTCATTGGATTCTGAAATTTCCATTAAGTTGAATAATATTTATTACCACACTTCTCTGATTGATTGGTTGATTTTGATCGCTGCTATTTTATAGATTGTAACACTACCAACACTTTTTTCCCAGACCTCCAGACCTCAGGATATAGAACACTTGACTGGATTACTCAAGCTACTACTCCAACCAACTGAAACAAGGCAATAATTTTATTATCTTGGTTTGAGGAAAGCTTTTCTAACTATGGCTTAAAATCTAGAAGCCAGAGAATGAAATATTGGTATCTTTGGCTACACAATCAATAAAATATACTTGGTTACAGACAGTGCCATATTTAAGTGTATAAGGAATTTAAAAACTTGAGGGAAAATATTTACCAATTACATGAGAGAAGAAAAAACTATTAATCCCAATGAATAAAGCATTGTTAAAAATAAAAACATACAATAATCCATAATAGAAACAAAAACAAAACAACTCTAAAATAAAACTAAATGTGATGTCTCATGGTTAAATTTAGGTTTCTCAAAAGCAAGAATATGGATGTATTTAGAAGCTGAATAACACACAATTGAAGGCCAATAATTTTCATTGATTAAAAATAATCACTCTAAAGGGCATCTAGAAAATATACTAAAGAAAGAGGAACAGAAACTAAATGACCATAGGCCAATATTAAGTGGCCTAACATAAGTGAAATTCATATCCCAGTGGGACAAGGATAAAGAATGTATTAGATATTTATTTAAGGAAATACTAGTTGACAATTTCTCAAATTTGGTGAAAAACATCAAGATCAGTAAACTCCAAAAAGGATTTCCCATTAGAAAAAAAAAAAAAAAAAGAAGAAGAAGAAGAAGAGGAAGAAGTGAATAGAAAATGAAATGGCATATTTTAATTGTTGAGAAAAAAGTCAACTCTGAAATTTCCTTTTAAAAGTAAAGACAAGGGGCACCTAGGTGGCACAGTCAGTTAAGCCTCTGACTCTTGGTTTTGGTCATGGTCTCAGTGTCAAGATATCAAGCCTCACATCAGGCTCTATATTGCGTGAGGAGTCTGCTTCAGATTTTCTCTCTCTCTCTCTGTCTGTGTCTCCTCCCTGTGCTCTCTCTTTTTCTCTCTCTAAAATAAATAAATCTTAAAAAATAAATAAATAAAAGACAAAATGAAAGAATTTTTGGTAAAATGCAATCTGAGGGTATTTAGGGCAGTTTGAATTATATTACAAGGAATGCTAAAGAAAGTTCTTCAGGATGAGAAGAAATGACAATACATCAGAACATGATCACCTTATTCACTCTATGGTCTCATGAATGTAAAGTGAACTTGTTCAGAAGCTACATTACATGTGATATTGTAACAGACTAAATGTGGAAGCAGATATAATAATTCAGCTATCCTTTCTTCAATAGACATTAAAGAGATCTTAAAAAATGTAAAATTTGCTTTTTTCCCTATTTTTTTTTGAAAATAGTTATTTCAATAAAAAGTCCTTACTCATGTCAACTTGTCATGGGTTTATCTTTGCTATTTTTGTGACTTAGTATTTAAAATTTATCTATTTTTATTTTTATTTATTTATTTTGGAGAGAGGGAGGGAGCATAGAGGGGAAGGCCAGAGGGAGAGTAAGAGGAAAACTTAAGCAGTCTCTGTACTAAGCACAGAGCCTAACATGGGACTTAATCCCAGAACCCTGAGATCATGACCTGAGCCAAAACCAAGAGTCAGACACTTAACCAGGCACCCAAAATTTATCCATGCTTTGAAAAAATCTCAAACAAGTAAGGAATGGTGACTCAAATTACCATTTGATTTTAAATGATAACTTATATTAATTGCTTTAAGAAGCAATTGACTCTATTAAAATATATTTTTTTTATTTCGTGACTTGTGGCACACACAAAATTAAAAACAAAATAATAGGACAGAGGAAGGAAAAATATTATCCTGCCTTAATGCCATATTTTATATTAAGCTCTCTAATTTTTATTCTAAATAGACTGTGATAAACTGAAGAAATATATTACAGTAATACAAATAGGTACAAAAAAACAATAGAGAAAATAATATCAAGCTCTGTAAACTCCAAGTATTAACAAAATAACAATTAAAATAATAATGCAAATATTTAATAAAATAACAATTAAACCAAGATAAGTCTACAAAGAAAAGTAAATGAAGAAAGGAAGTAGGTTTATATAAAATATATAAAATTATATTAAATGTAAATGATCTATTGTCAACAAGAGACACATTTTAATATAGATAGCTAGATTGAAAATATAAAGGGGGGAGTGTATGGGTGGATCAGTCTGTTAGACATGCAACTCTTGATTTCAGCTCAAGTAATGATCTCAGGGTTGTGAGATTAAGCCCTGCATTGGGCTCTGTACTGAGCATGGAGCCTGCTTAAGATTCTCTCCCACCCTCTGCCCCTTCCTCTGCTCATGCTCTCTCTCTTTCTCAAAAACAAACAAACAAACTTTAAAAAAAAAAAAGTCCTCTTTAAAAGAAAATAAAAAGAGGGTAAATGATAGGACATAGAAATATTAAGCATAAGAGAGCTTTTATGATTTTATTATTATCAGATAAAATTGATTTTAGGACAAGAAGTACAACAGAGGTAAAGAGGAATATTTCATAAAGATAAAAAGGATAAGACTTAAATATGTAACAATTCTAAACATATATATACATAGCAGATTCTAGTGTAGCATCTAACAAATCTAAAGGAAAAATAAGACTAATCCACATTTACAATTGGAGTTTTTTTGACATACTATGTTCCTTAATTGATAAAATAAGTAGACACAAATTCAGTAGGTATATAAACCAGCAGTATCAGCCAGTGTTTGACCTAATTGATATTTATGGAACACTATGTGAAAAACTAAGGAATTACCATTTTGCTGAATACATGGAAAATTCACTAATTTAGTCCATATTTGGCTCTTATAAAATAAGCCTCGATAATTTAAACAAGTATCAAATAAAGTATATCTTACAGAGTATGTTCTCTGAATATATTCAATTAAATTAGAAATTAATAACATTAAGATGCCTAGTAAACCCTGAAGATTTTGGAAATTAGGGGTGCCTGGGTGGCTCAGTGGATTAAGCCGCTGCCTTCAGCTCAGGTCATGATCTCAGGGTCCTGGGATCAAGCCCCACATCGGGCTCTCTGCTCAGCAGGGAGCCTGCTTCCCCTTCTCTCTCTGCCTGACTCTCTGCCTACTTATGATCTCTCTCTCTGTCAAATAAATAAATAAAATCTTTAAAAAAAAAGATTTTGGAAATTAAGGAACATGGTTTTCAATAATTAATAGAATAAAGAGGGAATCTCAAGAAAATTTAAATTCATTTTGAACTGAATGATAATCAAATCACAACAAATAAAAAATGTATGAGATATAAAGCATTAGTTATAAAAATATTTATATTTTAAATGCTTGTTTAGAAAAGAAAAGTAGCTTCAAGTCAGTGATCCATGTTTCTTTCTTAAGATACTAAGATACATTTTGAAAAATTAAATGTACAAATTCATTGAGAAACATAATTCATCAGACACAAAAGGAAATAAAAAATGCAAATTGTGTTATATCTGTTTAAATAAATACATTTGTAATACTTCCCACATAAACAAACAAAACCTCCAGGGTTTCTATCAAATAAAGCAATTCATATTAGTAAGTAAATATAGCAATGACATTGGCTAAACATTTAAACAAAACCAATTTAAAGAAGAAATAATGTGAATCTAATACAATTTCCCAAAGATTGAGCAGGAGGGAATAATTTCTAATCATTTTATAAAATGTGTTTAATCTTAATATCAAAATCTTACAAGAACATTATATGAAAAAATATTACAGAATATTATGTCTCCAGAATTTAGATTTAGAAATCCTTAACAAAACATTAGCAAATATATTTCAGCAATACATAAACAAGTTGATACCTCATCTCCAAATTATATTTATACAAACAATTCGCTGAAAATCAATCCATGTAATTCATCAGAGTAGCAGAAAGAATAAACCCGTACACCTTATATACTTGGAAGAAAGAATGTTACCAAATTTAACACATATTCATGTTAACAACTAACCAAATTAAGAATGGAAGGAGGAATTTACTAAGTATGATAAAGGACATTTACTAAAGAACTATAGTTAACATGGAAACATATTGAATGCATCCCCACTATCAATGGAGAATAAAATAAAATTATGTGCCCACCTACTACTGTTTAATATTGTGCTGCAGAAAAATGACAATGCAACAAAGAAAGGCAGAGAGAGAGAAAGATTGCAAATAAGCCAATAAAGCTATTTATCTGCAGAAGGCATGGTTATATACATAGAAAATTATGAGAAATCCAAAAATTTTTAAAAAAGAAATAAAATCCTAGAAGTAAATGTATTTAATAAGAAAATGGCATTAATACAGAGAAATCAATTATATTTTCATATGTTAACAAGTGATTGGCAAATAAAGATGAAAATATTTAACATTTTAAATACACAGAAATACACTTTTTTGAACAAAAGATATAAAGCACTTAGGCAAAATAAAGCACAAAATATTACTAAGAGAAATAAATGATGAAATATATAAATAGATATTCTCATTAGGACATTCAGCCTTTATCACAAGATCATAAAGATAATTTTTCTTTTATTTGTTCTGAGATCTAATTATTATTTAGAGCTACAAAAATCTTATGCTGATATTTGTTGATAGTACGATCAATAGTTAATTTTAAAAATATGTATAACTAATTGACACAGACATTTATTATAAAACACATTTTCTTTGCTGTTGGACAGGGTTATCTTTTTCATAAATCAGTTGTTCATACAAGCATGAATCTTTTTTAAGTCTCTCTATTCTGTCCCATTGGTTTGACTGTCTTTCTTTGTTTCCATGTCACATTGCATTAATCTCTCTACATACATTGATAATGAGTACTGATAATTTGCTGGTGCAATCTTCCATATTTGGTTTTCTTCAAAACTTTTGACTATTCTTGGTTCCTTTCATTTTCTTTAAATTTTAGAATTAGTTTGTATAGTTTTGACCAAAACAAGCAAAAAAAAACCAAAACATGTGAATATTTACTTATTTTTATCTTGAATCTAGATATCAATTACACATAACTAACATTTTTATAATATTGTGTTTTCCAAACTGTTAACGTGACATACACTCTATTATTTTGGCTTTCTATAATTTCTGTTAAGTATTTACTTTAATTTTCTAAGTAGAGAGCTGTCACATTTTTTACTTGATTTATCTTCAGGTATTAGATGTTTTTTTGATACTCATTTTTCCAAATAGTTTTTGTGTGTACATAGATAATTTTTGTATATCATGTTTATCAAGTGGTATTGCTATATTTACTTATTAATTTAAATTGCTTAACCATAGATTTTAAAATTTTCTATCTACTTTTATCTAATTTTTTTGTGGTCACCGGCAACATATTGAATAAAAGCAAGAGTAATTAATATTCTCATCTGAGCTTTGATTTTGGAATTATATGCTATTTCATTATTAAGCAAAAAAAGTATTTTTTACTAGAGCAAATATAATCCCATTTTATACCTAGTATTCTGAGATATTTGTCATAAACAGGTATTCAATTTTATCAAATTATTTTTCTATGACTATTGGGATAATCAAGTGAATTTTTCCTATTTCAGGTAATATGTTAAGATTACCTAAATTGATTTGTTGAAGTTACACCAACCTTATGTTGCTAAAATAAGTGTAGCATGAATATGTTGTTTTTTGTTGTATTATCATTTTATTTTTCATTGGATATAATTTGTTAATATTTGGCTTTTTTTTTTTTTCACTTATGACAAGAGAGAAATTATTCTCTTATATTATTTTCTGGTAATGCCCTGGCCAACTCTTGTTATCAAGACTTTATAAGACCTTTTCCTGAAGAAGTAAGATAGGATAAAACTGGATAACTATGAGATGGGGTGAGGTGGGGGTGGGGAGGGGAAAGGGGAGAGGAAACCAGGGAGCAAATTTTTCACTGTGGACCTTTAATGTTTTCTGAATCATTTGGATACCATTTGAAAATATTATCTAAATAGTTTAAAGTGAAGAGAAAAGTTGCAACACTTTAAAAAAAGGCGGGTGGAGGGAGGAGGACTCCATAGGACTTACATAACAATATGTGATCCAATTGTCTGCAAAATTTAATGAGATTTGGGTGTTATTTTAAAATTTTGAAATAGTTTACATAAGTTTGGAATAGACTGTACCATAAAAATTTGGGAAAATTTCTTTTTTTTTTTTTTTAAAGATTTTACTCATTTATTTGACAGATAGAGATCGCAGGTAGGCAGAGAGAGAGAGAGGAGGAAGCCCGCTCCCTGCTGAGCAGAGAGCCCGATGCGGGGCTCGATCCGAGGACCCTGAGACCACGACCCGAGCTGAAGGCAGAGGCTTTAACCCACTGAGCCACCCAGGCTCCCCTGGAAAAATTTCTTACAGAAACTCATTCATGAGTTTTATTTGTGAAATATTAATATTTAATTATTAATAATTTAGATAGCTGTAATATCTAATTTTCTCTTTTATCATATCAGTTTTTTAAGTTATATTTGAATGTAAACCTGTTCATTTCATCTAAATTTTCATGTACATTAACATAAAAATATTCATGGTAATGTGTTAATATTATATTTGAAAAGTGTGAGGATCTGAAGTGATGTCTTTGTTGTTCTTTTAAAAACATAATTTTTCTTCATTTCTTGATTCAGTTTTTTCAGAGATTTATAGATTTTCTTAGACTTTTTCAAAATCAAATTTTGTTTTTATTCATCCGCAATCATAACTTTTAATATTTTCCCAAATGAATTGAAAAATTATGTCCATACAAAAAAAAGGCTGCATGAAAATATTTGTATCAACTTCATTCAGAATTATCAAAACTTCAAAGCAACCAGAATGTCCTTTACCAGGTAAATATAGAAATAAATTGTAGTACTTCCAGACAATGGCATATTATTCAATGGAAAAAAAAGAAAGAACAAAAGAAAGAAAAAAAGAGCTATCAAGACTTGAAAAGACATGGAGGAAGTTTAAATGCATGTAACTAAGTGAAAGAAGTCAACCTGAAAAGGCTACATATTGTATGATATCAAGTATATGACCTTCTAAAATTCTAAAGGCAAAACCATTGAGACAGTAAAAGGACAATAAAAGGATCAGTGGTTGCCAAAAGTTAGGTTCAAGGGACGGATGAATAAAAAGAGCACAGATCTTTAGGGCAGTGAAGCTATTCTGTATGATACATCAATCATAGCTACTGTCATTATACAGCTGTAAAAACTCAGAAAATACCCAGAGTAAACTCTTATGTAAACTTTAAACTTTGGTAAAAATATATTTAGTTTTGTAAGACACTGTCAAACTGTCTTCCAAAGTGACCATGTGCTTTGGACTCTTGTCATTCTAATATGTGTGTAGTACTATCATGTTGTTTTAAATTAAATTTATATTTAAATAAGCCTTCATACAAACATTAATTCGTACAAACATTTCTTTTAATAGACAGTTTTTTACCGTTTTAGTCCAACTGATTTTATAATGAACTATTTAAAGACATTTATTTATTTAGAGTCTAGTTTACATACAATGTACATTAATTTCAGGTATACAACATAGTGATGTAACATCTTTATACTTTTAATATTGCAATATTTCTTTCAGATTTATTTTTAAAAGAAAATTTTCATAACTTTAAAATTAGGTAAATATCTCATTCCAAGATTTCATTCAGGTGAAAATTCAATCATTACTATAATTTGGTTTTGATTTTAGACAGTATAAAGCTGTTGAATTAAATTAGATGAATTTGTTAAATATCTATTCTGAAATATCCAAAATATATTTTAATTTGGATATATAATATAAAACATATCCAATATTGTTATGAGATTTTCCAAAGGAAAAATAAATGGACCAAAAATGAATATATCCTAATGTATGTATATCCTAATGAATTAATGTTTCATTATGGTATTGAACAAAAATCAATTTGTACTTTTTATACCTTAGAAGCATTACAAAGTAACCAAGATTATAATAATGAGAACTTAATAATGGATGTAGTATCTCTAAATAGATAATGATGTTTACATCATTGAAAAAACACTAAAGGATTTAAAAAGTTTTTAAATCACAATTTTAAGGTTAGGTTATTACTTTTTTTTTTTTTTTTTTGGTCTTTTCAATTTGGGTGTTTTATACATTCCTAGTTAATGTGATGCTTATTTGCCCATTTGATTTCTACTGGCTTGATTTCCTTTTGTTAATCACTTATGAATACATATTCTCCTAAAATGTTGCCTTTAATGGTGTGCAAGCATCTACTTCTGAAAATTATTTTTTAAAACTATTAAAAAATATCTTCTAAAGAACATCTGCATTTCCATGACTCAGTTTCAATACTTATTCCTTTTTTTTTCTTTTTTTTTTTTTTTTTTTTAAGATTTTTATTTACCTGACAGAGAGCACATGCACAAACAGGGGGAGTAGCAGGCAAAGGGAGAAGCGGGCTCTCCGCTGACCAAGAAGCCCAATATGGGACTGATCCCAGGACTCTGGGATCATGACCTGAATGGAAGACAGACGCTCAACCAATTGAGCCACCCAGGCACCCCTCAATACTAATTCTAACTTACTTCCTTGATCACATAAAATCTCTTCCTTATCTGGACTACTTCATTGTGCATACCTTTTAGTGGGTGTCAGGTATGTAAGTGCTTTACAACAGCATTTCTTGGTCTTTTCGTTTGATGGTAAACTCTTTGGTGGCAGAAATCAGTTTTAGAATTGAGCTCAATGTTTATCAGAATATTTTGTACATATTAAGTCAAAAATATTTATTTGGATCAAAATATTTATTGGATAATCATTCTTACAAAGTAGCCTGTAGATAATTTGTATATATAAAATGATGAGGTCTTTCTTTTAAAGGTTTTATTGTTAAATAATTTCTTAGATAACAAAACTAAGCAAAAATAGTGTCAGGTAAAGGTTGAGTGGAGTGGAAATAATACACATAATTTTTCACTAATTTCTGGAAAAAATACTTGCATTTTGGCCAACTTTATGATTTTCTCTAACTTATTTGATCCGTTTGATTTATGAGTATCACAATTTGTGATGTCCTATTTTAACCATAGACCAGTTTTTCCCTTCAAAATGAATTTTCCTCTGTAGATAGTGCCTTTTGATGCACAATTTTTTATTTTCATGAAGTCTAATTTGCTTTTTTTTTTCTTTTGTTGCCTGTGTATTTAGTGTTATATCCAAGAAATCATTGCCAAATCCAGTGTTGTGAAGCTTTTGTTCTATGTTTTCTTCTAAAAGTTAAAGCTCTTATTCCGGGTCTTATATTTAGATCATTGATTCATTTTGAATTAGCTGTGTACATGGTGTTAGGTAAGAGTCTAATTGCATTCTTCTATAGGTTGATATTCCGTTTTCCCAATATCATTTGTTGAAAAGTCTGTCCTTTCTCCATTGAATGGTCTTGGCACCCTTGCCAAAATTATTCAATCATATATACCAGGGTTTAGAGAAATGCAGATCAAAAGTTTTAGAAGTGAAGGGGCTGGGAGGATGGGTGAGCCTGGTGATGGGTATTAAAGAGGGCACAGATTGCATGAGTACTGGGTGTTATACGCAAACAATGAATCATGGAACACTACATCAAAAAATAATATATGGTGACTAACATAACATAATAAAAAAAACTACAATGAAATAATATTTCACACCTATTGGGATAGTTATGAGGAAGGAAGGAAGGAAGGTAGTTTTGGCAATGAGGTGTAAAGAATTTGGAATGCTTGAGCACTATTGGTGCGACTGTAATATGGTATGGCTGCTGTGGAAAACAGTATGGCAGTTCTTCAAAAAATTCTAAAAAGGAACTACCATATGACCCAGAAAGTTCACTCTTCGGTATATACCCCAAAATACCAAAAGCAAGGTTTCAAAGAGGTATTTGTACACCCGTGTTCACAGCAACATTATTCATGAACACTAAAACATGGATGCAAACCAAGTGTCCATCGATTAATGAATAAATAAGCAAAAGTAGTATATACATAAATGGAATATTACTCAGCCTTTTTTTTTTTTTAAAGTTAGGGGTCATGCCCAATATGGAGCCCAATGTGGAGCTTGAACTCACAACCCTGAGACCAAGACCTGAGCTGATATCAAGAGTTTGGCACACCAACTGAGCTACCCAGGCATCCCATTCAGCCTTAATATGAAAGAAATTCTTCAATATACTGCAGCATGGATGAATCTTGAGGACATTATGCTAAGTGAAATGAGCCTGTCACAAAAAGACAAATGCTGTATGAATTCCACTTATACTTAGTCAAAATCATAAAGACAGTAGTATAATGTTGGTTGCCAGGGGCTGGAGGAGGAAAAACTGGGAAGTTATTTTTTAATAGACATAGAGTTTCAGATGTAAAAGACAAAAAGTTAGGGAATGGATGTTGGTGATGTGAGTGTATTGTTCATACCATTGAACTGTACACTTAAAAATGGTTAAGATGGGGGCACCTGGGTGGCTCAGTGGGTTGAGCCTCTGTGTTCAGCTCAGGTCATGACCTCAGGGTCCTGGGATCAAGCCCCGCATCAGGCTCTCTGCTCAGCAGGGAGCCTGCTTTCCCTTCTATCTCTGCCTGCCTCTCTGCCTACTTGTGATCTCTCTTTCTGTGTCAAATAAATAAATAAAACCTTTAAAAAAAATGGTTAAGATGGTGGCACCTGGGTGGCTCAGTGGGTTAAGTGCCTGCCTTTGGTTGGCTCAGGTCATGATCCCGTGGTCTTGGAATAAAGACCCAAGTTGGGCTCCCTGCTAAGCAGGGAGTCTGCTTCTCCCTCTTCCTCTACCCCTGCCCCCACTCATGCTCTCTCTCTCTCCCTCACTCACTCTCTCTCAAATAAATAAAATCATTAAAAATGAATAAATAAAATAAAATGGTTAAGATGGTAAATTTTATGTTATGTATAGTTCAAAATATTAAAAATAAATAAATAAACTTACATCAAAGGGACATATTCTTTTAAAAATTAAAAATTTCTGTCTTTCATGAAAATACACTAAACAAATTGAATTTTTGATGTTTGCAGTTCTCAGAAGGTAAACTGTTTCTGCTACCATTAGCAATCTTCCAACAAATCCAATATTCAGAGGGAGTGCCCACATTATGTATGCAAATAACTTATTTGCATACTTTAAAAGATACTTCTACATGAAAAGGGATAATTGCAAATCTAAATACTCATTGGCATGTGAAAATATGTCATTTGCATATGCAGTTTAAATATCTGTTTTTGAAAATCCTGATGCTAATGTGCAATTATTTGTGGCTTTGTTGACATGTGTTTTTCAGGGTTTTTTTTTTTTTTTTGTATTTGTTTTAACAGGCTTGTTTTTAGGCTGTGGTGTTATTCTCTAGCATTTTTGCTGACCCATACTATTTTTTATTATGTCAACCATGCTTTTAATCACATCAGCATATATTGTGCTATAGGTATAAGTGCAGAATTAACACATTTAAGTGAGTCACTGCCCAAATCCTGTTAATGAAACCGTACTTGGTCTTCCCTCTTAAAACTTATGTTTCCCCGACCCCCTGAAAAAAATTTTGCCTGCTAACTGGAAAAATATTCCATATAGAGGAACATGATTTAATTAATTTACCCTCTCACCCCTGCAATGCTCTTTTGGAATACTCATTCTTCTGCTACTCCTCCAGAAGATAAAATATAGCATAGCCACTTCACAGCTCCATGTATCCAGCCTTCTTTGAACTCCAAAACAAGACATGTTTCATCATTCTCTGATAAGTTCCAGATTTCTATTGGTCTGTTCAAAGCCATTATTTTCCATCTTGATTTCAATTACTTATTCAACAAATATTTTTTTTAAGATTTTATTTATTTATTTGACAGACAGAAGTCACAAGTAGGCAGAGAGGCAGGCAGAGAGAGAGGAGGAAGCAGGGTCCCCGCTGAGCAGAAAGCCCGATGCGGAGCTCGATTCCAGGATCCTGGGATCATGACCTGAGCTGAAGGCAGAGGTTTTACCCCACTGAGTCACCCAGGTGCCCCAACAAATACTTTTTGAACACTTACTCTGTGACAATCTTCCAGGTGCTTACATTGCATCTGTGAACAAAACAAAGATTCCTGCTACCTTGACTAGCAGAGAAGACAGACAATGGAGTATACATCATAAATAAATTGTGTATTATATTAGAAAGTACTGAGTGCTAGGAAAAAGAAAAATGAAGCAGGTTGAGCATGGAAGGAGAGAGATGAAATTTTAAAAGAATGGACAGGGAATGACAAACTTTGAAGATATTTGAGCAAATTTGAGGGAAGTTAAGCCAGAGGCTATATGGAAAAAAAACATTCCAAGCAGACAAAAGAACCAACAGTGGGGAGAACGACCTGCATGCCTGAGAAACAGCAAAAGACCAGTGTGACAGAGGGTGGATGAATGAAGGGAAGACTCACGGGTATGAGATCTATGAGATAAGCTATTGCCTCCTTTCTCTTGTTCATTTTGGTGTCAGAGTTCTTTGAAAGAGTTGCATCATTATGCTCACTAAGCCCTATTCTTTTTCCTCTCATTTCCCCCTAAAACTATTCCAGTCAGGTCATCTCAGCTACTCTACAAAAACTGCTCTTGTCAATAACCTCCATTTTGAGAAAGCCAAATGTTGGTTCTGATTCAGTTCTCATCTCACATGAGTTATCATGTCCATTTAACATTGTTCCCATTTTCCTCTTTGAATCCCTTTTCTCACTTGGCTTGTTTCCTCCTACCTGTCTCCTCAGAGATACTGTAGTACCTGTTTAGAATGGAATCTTGGTCTGATCAGTGGGTCTGGGGGTGGGAATTGGCTGGAAGGGGCACAAGGGAATCTTTTGGGTGTGATGGAAGTGTTTTTTGTTTTTGTTTTTTTTGTTTTTTTTTTTAATCTCGGTTATGGTAGTGATTTCATGTTTATATATTTGTGATAATCATCAGAACTTACACATGAAAAGGGGGGATTTTACTGCATAGACATTCTATATCCATATAGGGGATTCTTAGTCGGGGCGCCTGGGTGGCTCAGTGGGTTAAGCCACTGCCTTCGGCTCAGGTCATGATCTCAGGGTCCTGTGATCGAGTCCCGCATCAGGCTCTCTGTTCAGCAGGGAACCTGCTGCCCTCTCTCTCTCTCTCTGCCTGCCTCTGCCTATTTGTGATCTCTCTCTGTCAAAAAATTAAATAAAATTAAAAAAAGAAAAGGGGATTCTTAGTTAACACTCAAGAATTATTAAAAAGCCATGGGAAGAAATCCACACTTGTATACCATAGTCAGTTTATGAGAATTGTACCTGCAAGGCAGTAGAGAAAAAAACATTATTATATAAAGTGTGTAAATATATAAATTATATATAAAGGTATTATATAACTCTGGTCATGTATAGATAGATGATTACTACATCTAGAATATAGAAAGACAGCCTACTAATTTACAGATAAATGAATAAGTATTCAGCTTTATTAGTTTTCAATAAAATAATACAAGTTAAAATTTTCAATTAGAGGGGCGCCTGGGTGGCTCAGTGGGTTAAGCCTCTGCCTTCGTCACAGGTCATGATCTCAGGGTCCTGGGATCGAGCACCACATCGGGCTCTCTGCTCAGCAGGGAGCCTGCTTCCCCACCTCCCCGCCTGCCTTTCTTCCTGCTTGTGATTTCTGTCTGTCAAATAAATAAATAAAATCTTTAAAAATAAATAAATAAGGGGCGCCTGGGTGGCTCAGTGGGTTAAGCCTCTGCCTTCAGCTCAGGTCATGATCTCAGGGTCCTGGGATCGAGCCCCACATCAGGCTCTCTGCTCAGCAGGGAGCCTGCTTCCCCCTCTCTCTCTGTCTGCCTCTCTGCCTACTTATCATCTTAGTCTGTCAAATACATAAATAAAATCTTTTAAAAAATTTTAAATAAATAAATAAAATAAAATAAAATAAAATTTTTAATTAGATACCCAATGGAATGGCTAAATTAGCAAAAATATAACAAAAGAACATTTGATAATAGCAAGTGTTGACAAAGATATGGAGGACAGAACTTCTCAGACATTATTGGTGGGAACATTACTACTTCCTTGGATTTGAAAAAATAAAGGTAGTGTCTATTGTATTAAACCAAGGATATTTTGAGGGAATAATGACTGGATAGTTATATTAATTTACTTTTTACTTTTCATTGGTTAGACAGATGTGTTCAAGCTATACAGTCAGAGTTTGTTTTTTTTTTTTTTCCTAGTTACTACTTTACTAAAAAAATATGGTAGAATCAAGGTTAACAATAACAACAAATAAGTCTGGTACATATTGTTAAACTGTTTTCTAAAAAGAAATAAAGATATATGAGTTCCAATTAGCAATATAAATGATCATATTATGTCACTGAACAAAATATTATGTTGTTTTTTTTTAAAGATTTTATTTATCTGACGGACAGAGATCACAAGAAGGCAGAGAGGCAGTCAGAGAGAGGAGGAAGCAGGCTCCCCGCTGAGCAGAGAGCCCTATGCGGGACTCGATCCCAGGACCCTGAGATCATGACCTGAGCCAAAGGCAGAGGCTTAACCCACTGAGCCACCCAGGAGCCCCCAGGATATAATGATTTTAAAAAGTTAACCAATTATAAAATCAGAAAGTAACATTTTAAATGTTTAAATGTCTGATTAATGCAGACGTTGAAAACGATTCTGTCGTTCTCCTTTCAGGATTCTATGCAACATTTTAGTCTCTGCTAAATTTAAGTGGAAGTTTTACATATAAATCTTCCCTTCTTTGGTGGTTATAAAATATCCATTATTTATTTCCTTTGAGCTGGCCATATTTGTTATGTAAGATATCCATGTACATTTATTTGTTTCTGATGAAAATAGTCTTCAATTGCTGTATTTAAGTGCATGTAGTTTGTTTCGTTTGCTCAGATAGATACAATTTGTTTCCAATTATTTACAGCATTTTGTATACCACTGCAGGAAAACGATTAAGGGAATGTTTCAAGCATTGTTTGCCGGTACTTCTCTGACACCTTCAATGTGATTAGATAAGAGAGTCAGGTTTTAGATGTAATAAATAAATAACATGAGATATCGTGCTGCTATGGAGGCCTTTTTAAAATAAATGCTCACTGTCCTTTCATTTGGGCTATGCTTTGTTTTTTGTTTTTGTTTTTGTATTAAACATAAAAATAATTGAAATTGAAATAAGAAAAATATCAAGACAATATATTTTGTTTAGAAACAGAATTTTCCATTTAATATGACATTTTGTGTTTCCTTGTTCTCTAAGAAGCTAGGAAAAAAGCAATTGTTTTATTACATCCATTATGTGACTTATCATTAAAGGGCTTTAAAGATTTTATTTATTTATTTGACAGATAGAGATCACAAGTAGGCAGAGAGGCAGGTAGAGAGAGAGAGGAGGAAGCAGGTTCCCTGCTGAGCAGAGAGCCTGATGTGGGGCTAGATCCCAGGACACTGGGACCATGATCTGAGCCGAAGACAGAGGCTTTAACCCACTGAGCCACCCAGGCGCCCCATTAAAAGGCTTTAGATTACAAAAATAACTTTTGTTATCAATACTTCAGTTTTTTTTTAAGCACAGATTTTAAAAACAAATATTATTTTAAATGGAAATGGAAATAAAAACCCGAACTAAACGAGGTACAGGAGAGATATGCATTGACAGGTTAATAATACAAAGGTCCAATACATTCTCCTTTGAAGGTTACAGTTTTCTTGAGATATGTAAGTGGAAAACAACTGTAGCATAATTTTCCTCACTATCTCTAACAATTTTCAAAAATACAATTTAATTATTTAATATATAATATGATTGCATGAATTTTGAAGTTTTATTGAAATATTTTCTGTGGCAATTTATAATCTCATCATTTTATTGATGAAAGCAGCGATATAGATATTTAGTATATCTATATAGATATACATATCTACATGAGTACATATGCTTTCATTGTTAACTTAATTATAACTGTTAAAATTCAGCAAGTATTAGGAACTACTATCATTAGGAGCACAGGTATGTAATTAATAGTTTATACCCAAATGTTCTCTGCCTTACTGAAATATTGAGGTCAATCTATATGCTACAGATCAGATTGAGTAGAAGTGGTTATAATTTCACCTGTGCATCTCACTAGGAATATAATCTCACAAAACATAATGATGCTTTCTATTTATACTTCCCAACATGTGAGATAGTCACAGTTAAATGACAAAACTAAAACAATTAGTAACAACCTTGCTGTCCTTTATTCAAGGGAACACAATCCATGGGATGTGGGAGTATAGCACCTCACAATCAGTGGAGCACTCCTCCCCAAGGATTTGGGGCAAGAGGAAGTTATACAGAATGTCAAGAAGATAATGCAGAAACAGGTTATGATTGGCTAGGAAGTTGGGGTTTTCCTTCATAAAACTGGCAGCTCCGGTTATCTAACTAAAGCTAAGTAGGAGGATTATGATTGGGGTCAAGTTTCCTTGACAATGAGGTGTTTCCTGTATGTGTAGACTGATTTAGTTGGCTTATAGAGTCTTAACTCCATTAACTTGTTATGGATTTGATAGGTCTAGTTAATATTTAGGACTTACTTGGCTCTTGGCAACTTTTGATCATGAAACCAGAAACCAGTTCAGGGCTGTATTTCACAATTCATCATACACTTTCCTTGGAGATGGGAAATGAACTTCTCCAAGGTTTTTACCTAAACATTTTTAAACTATCTTTAGAGGCACTTATTACAATGTGTAAAATTTAGTAGCTGAACTAAAAACTCTGTTTATTACTAATTTGAAAAAATCCTCTAAAGTCCCAATTGACAACATTGAGTTGGTCTAATTTATGTTATTACATTGGCTTAGAAATAGCCAATTGGTATCTTGCTTTAAAAGTTCCATAAATCAGGGGCACCCGGGGGGCTCAGTGGGTTAAAGCCTCTGCCTTTGGCTCAGGTCATGATCCCAGGGTCCTGGGATGGAACCCCGCATCAGGCTCTCTGCTCAGCGGGGAGCCTGCTTCCCTTCCTCTCTCTCTGTCTACTTGTGATCTCTCTCTGTCAAATAAATAAAGAAAATCTTAAAAAAAATTCAAATTTAAATGTTCCATAAATCAAATTTTCATGGTTTTTTTTTCACTCAGTTCATCTTCATAGATTGGAAAACCTAGATAAATCTGTAAAAGACATTTCCATTTTTAGGATTCACAAGAAGTTTTGGAATATAGTGTTAAAAGTAGACCACTTTATATTATCTTGTATAATCAAACAGATTCAAAGCATTTTCAGTCTTAAAACTGACTTTATTTTGTGGTAAAAAATGTTTTTAATTTCAAAAGAGGAAAAAAGGTAGAAAAAAAAGAAATTTAAAAAATCATAGACTGAATAATGTAGTGACCACTTTTGAATATGTATATAAATACTTGGGTCTACCAAAAGTATTTATTTTGTAGCCCCAGTATACAGTTCTCATATTTCGTTTTGATATTTCAGTTTTGATATTTCATTTCATTTTGGTTTATATATAAAGTTTTATTCTTAAGTGTTTGATTATCTGTTTTTCATTGGCTTGATTAATGTATGTGTGACATAATATTGTTCAACCATGAGCAGGGAAATTTTTCTATGAGTTAACTGAATTCAACAACCCCAAAGTGTAAAGATTGGTAAATCCAGATGTAATGGGCATGATTAAATAGTATTAAAAATGACCACAACTGGGCTGCCTGGGTAGCTCATTTGGGTAAGTGTCTGCCTTTGGTTCAGGTCATGATCCTGGGGTCCTAGGACCAAGTCCCAGATCAAGTTCTCTGCTCAGTTGAGTCTGCTTCCCCTTCCTCTCTACCGCCTGCTCATGGTCTCTTTCTTTCTCTCCCTTTCTCTTGTGTTTTCCTTCCTCTCATGTTCCCTCTCAAATAAATAAATAAAATCTTAAAAAACAAAAAACAAAAAACACTACAATTTACACATGCAAAAGGGTTTGTTGTTTGATCCCTTGAAAAGATTTACTATGATGCATGGTTTTCAAATTTTTTGATTTTGACTCAAAATAAGAAAAATATATGACATGTGCATACACACACAACTGAACAAAAAACTTATCAACCAATTTTAATCCAATTTAAGATGAGCTCATTCTAAAGACAATGAGAATGGTTTCTTTGCATAGCTCATACTTTGGCTATGAAGGGAAGTCAAAGAAAAAAATTAAAATAGTGGTCTAAAAATGGGGCTCCTTTATGTAACTTTCTCTCCTCCCTATTTTCCTCCTTCCTTCCTTCCTTCCTTCCTTCTTTCCTTCTTCTATTCTTAGCAGATTATATTATTTACTCTCAGCTCTAAATTCCACCTTTGTTGCTACACTGCAAAAATGGATCTGGGTCCTTAAATATCTTTCCTTTGTCAGCTGGCATGGTGTTAAATTTTGTCTGTAGAGCGTATGCTAGAGACAGCACAAGGGGAAAGGGCCACTTTCTGATTCCAGTGTGCTCACGGGCAGGCTCCTGCAGCACGCACAGGTTGTCTGGTCTCCTGCTCTGCAGACACTCGCCCACCCCAACGCTGAGCTCCTTCAGCTTTCTCCAGCACCAGGTTCATGCCATACTGGTAGTTTTTCCGAAGTCTGGACCCTGAAGATGCACAGTGGGCAGAAGTATCCTGTGGCAGCAGCTTTCCCTGACACTTGGTTCTGTGCTGTTGTACCAGAATGCCACAGGTGAGGCACCCCCAGGACACCCTAGAGGGCAGATTTCAGGAAGTTGGAGAGCATCTTTCTCAAAACTTCTGCCAGGGTGACACCACAGTGACTTCTCTGCTATTCTGTGATCCAAGACAGTGCCTTCTCCAGGAAGGTTTGGATCTCTGCCTTGACACGGCCTTTTTTTTTCAGTGTTGCCTCTCAACCTTAGTATCTATTTCTACAGCCTTTAGATTTTCCTTCTTACTATTCAGTTTCTCGTTACTCAAATCCCCTGTTAGAATAGTAATTCTTCATATGAAACTTTTTTTTGTAAAAATTACTGTGTGGTTTCTCTTCTAATTGGGCTAAAACAGATATATTGATTTCTTTCCTTCCTTCCTTCATTTACTCACACATATTCTGTCCTCTGAAGATAATTTAAGAATTTACTATTTCTACAAGATGCCTTGCTTTACATAATATATATGTATATGCCTAATATAAATATGTGTTATATATAAAATTATATAACTATATGTAGAAATAATTGTGTATATATAAATTCATACATACTAATTTATTTATAGCCCCTTACTAAGAAAGATACTAGTAAGCAATCTAATATTCAAATTAGTCCAAATTGAATATTTGGAAAGTGATACGAAGGGTGGAAAAGTGGGGGAAAACAAGAAATGAAGTAGCATATACTGAGAGTTGAAAATAAGAAGGTAAGTAAAAAGAGTAGGGAAAGAGCAGTTACTAACAGGAGGTGGAGAACATACTTACAATTCTGTAATTATGAAATAGAGTAGGGGAATACCAAGTAATTAAATATAAATGAAACAAAGAGCTCAATAAAAAGTAAAAATAACCCATAATTGAACTCCATATTAAAAATTATTTGACATTCCTCTTTATGAGACATGAAATATTTTACAAATATTATTTTCTTTTCTCAATGAAAATTCATGGAAACTTCCCAAATCACTGGAAATAAAGTAAGGAAAGCTTTCCTACCATTGCACAATACAGAAAGAACCAATGTTAATATTTTAGAGTTTTTATAACCAGGGTGTTTCCAAGGCATGAAATATATATACTTACTGAATAGATCAATGAATAGGTTGACACATTGAGAAATACACTAACAAAATTAAGAACATATGTATATTGTTTTGTAAATTTATTCTGAGACACATATTATACTGGCTGCTAAACATTTATGTTTTAAATAAATTTTTCAGATACATGGCTTACTTACAGCAAATTGCACAAGTTAAGAGTATACAGAATAGTAAATGCACCAAAGGAAACACACACCCAAATATACATCACAGAAAAAGACAAAACAAACGACTGAATACTACCAGTACCCCAGAAATCCCACCCATGCTCATTCAGACTCTATCCCCAACAATGCCTCTGAACACAACCTCTGTGAATTTGAGCAAATCTCTAAGCCCTGTCTTTCCACTTATCACTCCCTCTTCCATGCTATTTTCTTGGAAAAACTGAAAGGTAGGGGGAAACTGCTGGGTCTAGTGATCATTCTTGTGTTTCTGATTCTCCTGTCATTCAGGGCCTGGCCAATTTCTTCTCATCTTCACAGTCTCTCTGATTAATCAGATCTTCTTGTACACAGATTAGACATCTGCCCTCAAGAAAGGAGGGTGTTACAGTCCCCACTCACCTCATGATGGCTCAGTTCTCTGTGGAATTTAGTTCATCAGGTCTTTCTTGTAGTCACTGTATTAGTTTGCTAGAATACCATAATAAAATACCAGAGACGGAGTGACTAAACAACAGACTGTTCTCACAATTCTGGAAATAAGATGCTAGCAAAGCTGACTTCTGAAGTCTCTCTCCTTGACTTAGAAAAATGGCCCTCTTCTCTTTGTGTCTTCATATGGTTATGCCCGTGTGTATGTGTCTGTCCTAATCTACTCTTCTTATACGAAAATCAGTCATAATGGATTTTTATGTTTTCTCCATTTTTTCTAGTTGTTCTCAGGAGATATGATATAAACTATTCTGCCATACCCATACCTCGATTCTCTAGGAATATAATTTTTTAAAAAATCATTTGTAAATAGATGCTAAATGAGCTCTATGTTTAGAAAGGAATAATTGATAATATCCTGGATATTCTAAACCTAATTAAAATTGCATAAATTTTTACAATAAAAATATGAACAGCCAGACACAAAAAGTGTTAAGTATAACACGTTAAGTGTTCAGTATTTACAAAAAATATTAAAATGCTTATAAATTAAGTGAGAAAATTACATCTTTGGATACATGGTATGCTTATAGTTAAACAAAAATAATTTTTAAACTATTTTGAATATACTGGTATATATACAAGTCTATAGTTCAAGTGACTAGGTGTCTATACAATTAACAACTGAAACTTGCTTCATTTTAAATTTTTGGTTTAAGAAACAGACTTTATTTCCATGTCTTTAGAAATTGTTGCCATATTGTATGTTAACAAAATTTTATAAGTATAATATTAATATAAAACAACACAATGGTAGCCTTGTTTTGTAATTCCTCATTTTGACCAGTATGCGATAAAGTTCTCAAAGGCTTCTCACTGTGGGGCACCTGGGTGGCTCAGTGGGTTAAAGCCTCTGCCTTCAGCTCAGGTCATGATCCCAGGGTCCTGGGATCGAACCCCACGTCGGGCTCTCTGCTTGGCGGGGAGCCTGCTTCCTCCTCTGTCTCTCTCTCTCTGCCTGCCTCTCTGTCTACTTGTGATCTCTGTCAAATAAATAAATAAAATCTTAAAAAAAAAAAAAGCTTCTCACCGTGTGAGTATACACACATAAACAGTTCTCACACATACCATGTCAAAATGTCTTCAGTGTAATAAGCATTCTTATATAATTAGATGACATTTATACTTTTCTGTCCATTTTTCATTTATAATGGAAGATGACACATATAATTTAGATTTTTTAGACATATCATCATATAGGTTCTCAGCTGTATCTTTGCAAACTAAGCACAATTATTTCCAGCCCAATTCTTTCTGAAAGTGTTTGGTTTGGTTCAGAACATTTATTTTATATTTTACTAAAAAGACTTATTTTTAAATTCATCATCAGTAAAATGATTGGGCTCCAAGCAATTTTAATACTTTATATATCACTGTATTTCATAATGTTATGTTTTCATTAATTAACATTTAAAACACCCCTAGATGTTATGGTTAATTTCAGTTTATTATACTTTCTACCACTTCTTGTTTTCATAAACTTATTATGGTTCTTATTAATGGTATTGCAATATTGCACATGGGTTAACTGATTTGGGGAAGAAACCCACACACAAAAGAGTATGTAAGTTTCCTATTTAATAAAGAATATGAAAGGAAAGTCAGTTGAGGAGAAATGTAAACAGAGAAGGAATACGTGATGCATAGCTCACCTAAGACTCCCCAAGCCTCACAAGCCACTCAGTAGGGGATACCTTCAGGAAAATGTGCCAGCAAATATTATGCATGGTGATCTTGCCAGATACAAGCAACTGTATTTTATACTGGAGTTTGGGGCTTACACACATAATAGGAGAAACTTAAACCCACAATTTGCTTTTAGTTCCTCCATAAAAAAAAAAAAAAAAAAAGGAGATATGGCTTCTCTATTTATTGAGCCAAAATCAGTGGCAACAAAGCCACAGTATCAATATGGGGAGGTGAGGGCAGGAAGCAGAATCAGAGTGTAGGCATCCCTGAGCCGTTCCCCTGCCTCCACCTTAATAGTGCTAAAAAAAAAAAAAAAAAAAAAAAAGTCACATTTCCCTATCATATTTCCCTACAGGTTTGAGTCCTATTGAAATCCCAGGCACATGCTTTTTTTCCTTTTTTCTTTTTTGCCACAGTTACATATTTTTCTTATTAAACACATGGGAATACACTGCCTTTCCACAGGAAAATATGCCCTTATGTTTTTCTTGAAAAAGTCAAGTCCCTGTCTCAATTTCATGTTCTCACTTTTGATAAAGACATGGGTATAGTGAAATATTTGTCTAATATCAAGGAAAACAAGAGCAAGCCCCATGATAGATGGAAGCCATACCAGTCAAACTCTAATCACTGGAGAGAAACCACACAGTAATTTGAAAAGGGGAAATTTAATAAAAGGGGTTATTAACTATAGCATGGTATTGGAGGAACACAGGATTGGCTAGTAAGAAGGAAGGCTGTCAGCATCCCTATATAACAGCAACAGAATCCTATGTCAACAGCCATCGTGCAGGGCAGAGCTGGAGGACCTCAGCAGGTGCTGTTGGATTGCTGCAAGGCAGTGGTGTGCTGGATGGCAGAGAACATCATGGAAATCTGCCTTCTCAAGTGCTGGGTGGTGTCTCACTGCAGGCACTCAGCGATGTAACAGCCAGAGAGACACTGAGGAGGAGGTGGTACCAAGGGAACTTCTTGGTCAGTGGGTTCTCCCAGCCAGGATGAGCTACACTGCATCAGCCAGGTGCTGAGAAGGCAGGTGCAGGTGTTTTCACATGCAGGTTCCAGCTTGGGGAACACACTGGGACCTGGAAACCAAAGCTCTTCCTCCTTCAATGTCTCTCCAGTGCCCTCTACTGACAAACCTTCAGTGCCAGCTGGCAAAAGGAAAAAAAAAAAAAAAAAAAAAAAAAATTAAAAGGCCCCAGGTCCATTTTTACCCAGCAATCAAAAAGGGTGAACTTGGAACTGAAAGGCAATAAATTGAGACTCAGCACAGAAACTGACACTTTGACTCAGGATCAGGGAGCCAATAAAAAATGATTAAGACAGTGAGCATGCAAGAGCGTGGGCCTAGTAAGGCCAATGCTTTACATTTTTCCTGAGAAAATTGAAAGCTGGACTTTTTTGAGGAAAACCTCCCATATTTTAAGTATTGAGTAAATTAAAAATCATACCCAAATAATGTGTTTGATAACAACAAACAGGCCCAAACAGATTGGGGCCAAATCTGGCTTATTCTTGAAAGTCCGGTTAGAATATTGCTATAATAGTTTGACAGCTTATCTTCCCTCTATTCTCAGCACAGATCGGATATTGACTTCAGGCTACTGAATTGGTTTAGACAGTATTCCAAGTGTAGTTTGTAAGCCACAACTTAAGATGCGAGTGACATATTATTAGTGACAGAATTTTTGTCCTTCTATACTTCCCTTATAATCACTCTAACTCTCCTTTATAAGGACTTTACTAACTCTTTGCAAAGACCCCACCAGTCTTTTTTGAAGACACAGTTTAAGATACCGGATTTAATTAATAATGTTCTGGATGCCTTTAATTAATTTAATCAATAATGTTCAGGACGCCTGGGTGGCTCAGTCAGTTAAGTGGCAGCCTTCACCTCAGGTCGTGATCCCAGGGTCCTGGGATCGAATCCTACATTGGGCTCCTTGCTCAGTGGGGAGCCTGCTTCTCTCTCTGCCTCTGCCTGTCTCTCTGCCTACTTCTGCTCTCTCTGACAAAAAAATAAGTAAAATCTTTAAAAAAATAAAAAATAAAAATAATAACTAAAAAAAATAGTGTTCTGGAGCTGCAGGTTTGTTTGTGATTTGAACATTTGACCTGCATGTAACAACTGTATTTTCTAAAAAAACTACAATATAATGGCAATAATAGCTACAGTTTAAATACCATTACAATCACTTTCTTACACATTTTGAAATTTTGTTCTCGTTTTATGTATACACATCTATCTGCTTTGCTTTTTCACATTTTTTCAATGTTTTAATTGTTCAAGGTCATAATATCTGAGTTGCATTTTTACATATAAAATGCAAAAAATAATGACTGAGATTGTAAAAAAATGGAAACAGAAAATAATTTAATTAATATGCATATGTTAATACTATTTAGTTTGTCACTTTAGTTTGACAAGTTTTTATGACTGATTAAGATACCCCATCCTGCCCTCTCCTAGAACCCAGTGTATCTCACTGTCTTAAAATTTTACACACCACACTGTATTTTTTGTCTTATTTCTCTTATTTGAGCAAGATGGTAAACTTCTAATAAGCAAGAAAAACAAGTTTTATTTTTACTTTCAAATATCTGGCCATTGTAGATAAATATTGAATGATTTACAAATTAATGATTGAATGAAGAATAAATTCCTTTCAACTTGTGAGTGTTTTTCCATACCCACTTTTAATAATCATTTTTAACAAAAACAATAAGAAATATAAAAACCAAGATATTGAAAGGAATTTAAATAATTATAGTTTTAATGCCATTCAAACTCCATATCTAAGAGCCCATCTTCATTATTTTTAAAATATATCTTATTTACGTTTTTTCACCAAGTAATGGCTTAATTTTGCAAACAGGAAGTCTGAAATACTATTTTAAAACAAAATTTGAAATACACTTTTGAATGATAGATCTTGCCCTTATGGGGGAGAAGAAGCTAGAGAAAACAAAACAAAACAAAAAACCTCGCCTATATTGAAAATTATTAATTTTGTCAATGTAATTCAGACTGGACATTCAAGCATAAATTAGTAACTAAGCATTGTGTTTTAAACAATTCTTTCTAGGTCTGCCAATCCCGGTCTCACATTCTCAATCCCGGACATACCCACTCTCAACAATTTTGCTCTGTTTATTCGTACATTTATTTCTATGTTTGTAGTTTTTTTTATTTATAACTTTTAACAAATATCTGCCAATTTCCTATAATTCACTTTGAAGGCCTATCTGTCTTACTCTCTTCCCTAATAGATCACGGTAAAAATACGTATTAAACAGAATTAGATTATTTTTGTTAATATCTAACTATTTATGTTAGCATTTTATCCCAGCTTTATTTTATTCTATAATTTCTAAACCAGTTTTGATAGCTACAGTTTCAAATCTTCTAATCATTTTAAATCTTTCCTGGGATTTGTGTATGACTCAATTATCCCAATTCCTTTGCCATCAGAAGTGCTTTGCTGCTTCTTCTTTTTTTTTCCCCCTTTTCAACCATATAGCTGCTTATTGTCAATTGTGCTTGAATTATTTTTCACAATTGTTGGTAACTTCAGTCTTTCATACAACAAATAGTCTATTTGTTTCTTAGACTGCACAGCTGATGTAACACTACACCAGTAGAAGAAATGTACCTAATGGCCCTGTAGACAATCTTGCCTTCTTCCCCACCTATGATAGCATAAATGAAAATTGAAAAGAATTTAAGCCTTTGTTGTATTTCCTAAAAATAAAAATGAAGTAATATTATAGCTTATAAAAATGAGAAAAATATGTAAAATAAATTTCCATCAAGCGTTCTGGTCGTTAACTATGTAGCTGTAAAACACTTTCAAGTTTTTCTGACAATAGCTAAAACTCAGTTCTAGATTTTACAGATGGCTATTTCAAAAAAGAGTATCAGAAATTGCTCTCAGAAAGAAAATATGTCTCATGCAGAGATTAGTAGTAATAATTTCAATACAGCATTGTACCAAATTAAAATAACATCCTGGCATATATCTCAGCATACCTAGCATGTATATACAATATATAGCTATTTAAATCATATTAAATAATCTTTGGTAGTCACATTTGTGTACATGAGCCTATTTTTCTTAATCCTCAAGAAATACATAACATTTTATTTCAGTAGAAAGACAAAAATTATGTCACGTCGTCCATCACTCTTTCTTATAAATGTCTGTACCTATTTACTGAAGTTAGAAATAAAAGATTTTTTCCAAGAGATAACTTACTATACAATGTATTAATCTGTGAGGCATTCTACAAAGCTTATTTCCCATGACGCTTATTTTCCTACCAAAAAAAGCCTAAAATATTGATGTCACAGGCATATTTTACAAATATACATTACAAGGGTTTTTTTAAACTATATTTTTAAGCCATAGAAATTGTATCAAATGTAGTAGCAAGTGTGTTGGTTATACCTAGAAAAAGTCTAGAAAAATCAAAGATTTTCAAAACTGGTAATGATAATGCATTTTAATAAGGAAGTGTAAGATCTATACACTTTATTAAATTTAGAACAGATTGAAAGAATAAAAGAATACTGCATTATTCTGACTTTACCAAATAACGTAGTATCTCTTAGTTGTGTATATTTGTTAGGCCTAGTAGATGACTTCTTTAAGAGAAAATCCCCACTTTGTATTCTAGATCTTATAACTTTTGAAACTTGGGTTAGATTCATCGAGATTCATCTTGTGAATTTTGCTGGCAGTAGCATAAATTATTTTTGATGTTTATGTAGTGTTAACTAAAAATAACCCTCAGTAATAAATTTAAAGGAAATTCTCTAAGTCCACCTAAATCATGAACCTGCCTCAAAAGAAAAAAGCAAATATGGATTCTTTTAGTCTAAAGGGTATATTATTGAGCATGTATCTCACATCCAATACACAAATTTAATTTTGGCTGAATTTTTTATGCAAGGCTATTTGCCAATACTGCTTACATAAATCCATAGATAAGATGATTTTAGCAATTCCCAAAGCTACTAATGGCGTGTCAATTCTGGGCATAGGATAATAAGTGTCAGGGTTGGTTGCAAAATGTAATTATGTATCATGCAACCAGAAGCTAATTATACCAACCAGTTTGAAAACAATGAGTACTTGAGATCCCCAGAGCCTATAGACAGCCTAATAATTCTTAGTTTAACATCGTCTCAATCTAATTTCTAATGTCACCTAACAACTCTGGCTAGATTTTCAATATGCCAATATTTTTTTTTATTACAGTGTTTCTAAATTGTATTACAGATAAATCACATCCTGGTTTGCATTTGAGTGTATCTCCACATGATTGTCCCTTCTTTACCAATGTTCTAAGACTTGATATTTCAGTAGATCAGTTGTTATAAACAATAGTCAAACAGAGGTGGAAAGGTTCATACTGTGCTCTAGAAGGGTATTTACTAGGATTTCATAAGGAGAATTATTTCTTAGCAATAATAAAACCTATAGTTGAGAAAACATTTTGCAGTTCCTTTGGACCAATTCAAGTGTTTTACTACAAAATTCTAATCAAGACACTTGAATAAAGAATAAAAATGTATAAATCTCTCTAGAACTGCAATTTCCGTATTTGCCCCAAATTGGGAGCAGGTGTTGTACCCTTCTGCTACTTGTTTTGTTTTGTTTTCTTTTCTTTTTTTTTTAATTCTCCCATCTGTTCATTCTGGAAAACTAAAATATTTCAGCCATATCTAACGTGCCACAGGTCACATTTTGTGATTGCAGGTGAAACACTCCCTATGGTGATATCAAAACTCTTCTCCTGCCCAGTGCCAATCCTTATTCTCATCACATTTCAGAAAATCATGTGCTCCTCCTTTAATCCGCTTGAATCTCCTAAGGCTGCCAAAGCTAGGAGGACTGAAGCACCTGGAAGGAAATTTAAGATCAGTGGAAATGTATCTATTTACATGCTGTATGTTTGTACAGTATCAAGAAACACTATTTATCTTGTCAGTATATGTATAACATTCAACTATAATCACAATGTTTACAAAAATTTGAGTAAAGGTGAAAAAATATAAAATAGAAAAGCTTTATCTTTAAAATATTGTAAGCTCTATCCGTAAATATATATTATATATATATATGTGTGTGTGTGTGTGTGTGTGTGTGTGTATGTACATATATATACATATATTCATCAGGAACAGCAAATCAAGAACTATTTGTTAGGTCTCTAGTAATATATTGATTTTTATAAACATATTTTACTTCTTTTATTTATTGCAGATAATATAAATATTTTGCTTGATCTTCAAATATGTTCATTAGATAGCATATTATATATTGAATATGCATTTTAAAATAAAATGTATATAAGTATCATAGACATAAGTTTAAATAATATCTGAGCTAATTGTTTCTTTTGTTCGGATTTATTCAGGAACTTATTGGTATATGTTGAAGAGACAGCAGTATAAAACTGAGCCTATCTGTTCAAACACCAAATATGTAGGAAAGGGTAGAAATTCAGGAATCTGAAATAGTGAAAAGGGAAAACAGGTGACAAAAGCGAGAAGGACCTTTGGATGCCTATTCAAAGGGGTCACAGGTTTGATTTAAACTAAATCTGATCTGGAAAAAAAAAAAAAAGAGTAAATAAATTTTTGCACTATCTCTTTACCCCAAGTGCATTTTGATGTAGCTCTCACTGAAAACTGGCTCTTTGGGCCCTATCCTAAACCCAAAAGGCTTTTCAGCTATTAAAGAGCATGACTGGAACAAGGGATAAAACATGGGTGTTAAAGATATAGTCAGATTGTGATGTTTCATATTCCATTTTCACTGTCTCCCCACACTCTAACTTGGCCACAATAGATGTTCAATTAAAATGTGATGCATGAATTTGTTCTGGTAATATGCATAGTTTTTAAAGATTTTATTAAATGTATTAAAGATTTGTACAGCATAGGAAATACAGTAAAAAATATACATTGTAATAACTTTGCATGGTGACAGATGGAAACTAGACTTAGCATGAGCATCATTTCATAATATAAAATATCAAATCACTATGATGTATGACTGATACTAATTGAATATTTTATGTCAATTATACATCAGTAAAAAAAGAAATTATTCTTTGGAAAAACATTTGTAAAGTTCTTTATAACTTTCCACATGTTCTTGGAGATTTCAGAAACTACATTAAATACAATGTTTGTTTTTTATACTTACTCTTACTGTATTTGGCTACATGTTCAATTTTTGTTAAGTTCTAATAGGTAATAGCAATCAAGGTTGGAACAGCTGTTTTCTGAAATGTGTGTGCATTTTAATAAGAGACTACAGATTTTTAGGAATAGCATTCATATCTGTAAACTTCTCACTTTTACAAAGAGAATTGCCATGGCATTCCCCTTCAAGATAGTTATATTTTCTCTTCCAAACACTATTACAACATTTACTTCTGTGCGTATTCAAATTTATTCTGATTAAATGAGTCTGAATACACTAGAATACAGCGTAACTCAATAGGGTAAAATTCTTCAAGATCTTTAAGAAAATGAGAGAAATAGGTGATGAGCACATAATCATGTAAAATAGAAAAGAATATAAAATCCCACCACACACACATTTCTCTGTTGTTACCAAGTTTATGCATAAGTGCAGAGGATTGCTCTTTGCTTGTCTTGTTTTTATCGCAAAGTACTTCTACAACCCTTACATGGTGAGAATTATGAAACAGGTCTATAAGTTAAAATATAGGATATTGTAATTAAGCACTTACTTAAGAGTGAGTGTTTAATTGTGATTCCTCAATTACTGAAGTACAGATTTTCACTTGTTCATTCAAAGGCTACTATTTCTTTGGCAATTACATAACAAAACACATTGTTAGAAACATAATTTTCTGTAAAATTTTATCATCTTTTAAAATCTTTTTAATTCAAAAAAAGTAAAATAAAAGATTTTTAATTCAACTGCCCTATCTCAGCAATTCAAAAAAAAAAGACAAAGATCGCTCTATTTTCTTTTTTCTTTTTTCTTTTTTTTTTATTTTTAGCTGAAAGCATTTGAGGGTGGGAATAATTCCAACAAATGCAGCTGAAATGCTTATGCAGTTGTCAGTTTGATTCTATATCATTTTGTTTGATTTTATAACTGTGTTTATAGATTGATTGTTAGTGTTTGAAAGCACTCTACTTACTAGAAATTTGATAAGTGTTTAAAAATTTGGCAAATGTTTTCTCCAAGTGCAGCTAAATAGATTCTATAAACAAAGCCAAACAAAGTGAGGTGCAGCATGAATGATGATTTGCCCTAATGGTTTCACAGTATTTAATGAGTATAGTAAGAGATATGTTTAGGGTATTTTTTCCTCTGTATGAGATTTTGGGAAATATACGAGCATATAGCTGTCTTTCCACAAGAGGGCTTCATGTTTCAAATCAGCATTATCATAGTTTTTTGGCATGAGGCCCAGAAAAGTCTATTGCTTGTTAGTTTATTGAATAGAGTTTCTATTAGAATATTTTATAACTCTTCTGGAGGAGAATTTCCAGAGATATATATTTGTACACATTTGTATATTTTGAGAAAATACAGACACACATTCAAATAGTAATTGGACACCCATTTGATTAATTATAATTTTATATGTGTATGAATTATCTACACATATATATTTATTCTTATATATTCTGTTATTTAAGAGATTTTTCCCTACAGAAAATTTTTAGATCATCTGTATATATGAGTGAAATAAATGACATAATTAATGCATATAAATATACATAAACATATCTTCTCTTATCTATCATCTATCTATAAAGAGATGTACTATAAAGAATTGACTTATGCAATTATGGGAACTAAAAAGTTTTATCATCTGCCACCTGTAAGCTGGAGACCAGGAAACCCAGGGGTATCGTTCCAGCTTGAGTCTCAAGGCCTGAGAACCAAGAGTAGAAGACCATGTCCCAGCTCAGTTAGTAAGGCAGAGTGATTTCTCCTCTACCTTTTGCTCATACCCTTAACAGATTGGATGAGGTCCACTCACATGGTGTAAGACAATTTACTTTATTCAGCCTACTGATTCAAATGAGAATCCTATCCAAAACCCCTTATTTATGTGCCCTCGGACTCAGTCAGGTTGACAGATAAAATTAACTATCACAGCACTACAACTTCAGTTCTTATAGACCAAAATGTTTATAGCCAATTGCTGACTCTAAGGCTTTTTTCTTTATATTATTCACTAATCAATTATTTATTATTCTACATATTACTCACTTGTAAATTATTTATTTTCCCCATGTTACCCTACTTATACTATAGCAGTCAATTATATATTATTTAATTTGACAATGCTATTATAATAAAAATTTATATTCTAAGCCTTTTTCTTTATATGCTCTATTTCATATACCATATAATTCTACTAGATGTTACTGTGGTGATGATGATGATATGCTATAACTGGGATCCAAATTCGAGTTTTGTGGATTAATGAGTTTGAAATCAATTATGGGAAGAGACATGCTTGTGTAGGAAAACATGGAAAGTGGTTAGGTTAGTCTTTTCCCAATATGTACAGTTAATTGGAGAGTAAGATCAACTAAATGTGTGTTGATGTTAAAAGTACAGCAACAGAATTTAACATCAGTATGTACAATCTGTACATAGGTTTAGCAAAAGGTTGTTGATTATTAATGAGTACATTTTACTTACCTTTCTAAGCATTTTTCCATATTTCCAAAAGATAAATATGACCACTATATTTTATTATAATACCATTTATCTGTGGATGCACTCTTTCTTATAGAACTTATGTATAAAATGCTATAATTTGATTTTTAAATGGATGAATTTTCCTTAGCTGTACCAAATGAAAACATATAGTTAATTAAAAGAAATCAATTCTTACGCTAAGGAATATTAATTAAGTCTTTGAAATAGATAGTCACATGGTATATGTGAAGGTAGATGTGACTATATTTTAACTTGTCTATATTGAAACTGGGAATCCTCATTTACAAAATGGAGCTGAAATCTTAGGATATCATACCATTTTGAAGCCACAGTGATCTCTCATCCTTATTATATCAATAATTTTCTGACTGATTGGCTTGCCTTCATATTTATAATCCTCTATCTCTAGTCAAACACACACATGACAAAGTATGTCATTATGACAGTCCTCTGCCCTATACCAGCCAATATTTACTTGTCACACTCAGAATAAAAATTCTAACATCTTAGGATGACCCAAGTGATCCATGATTTGGCCCCTAGCTGCCACACTCATCTCCTCCTCTCCCAATCTTCTTTATGTTTACTTTGTTCTAACTGTAGCTGCTCCTGCTATTCCAGACCAAACAGGCCACATTCAACTCTGCTATATGAAGTTTAGATCTGTCCTATCTTTTGCTGGAGATATGCTTCCCTCATATTATTTCATGACCCATCACTCCTTCCCTCACTTCATTCTCGTATCACTCTGGCTCCCATATTTCCTTCATTGCTTAGCTAACATGTAACCTACTCAAAAAGCATTCTGTGACCACCCTATCTTAATATCATTGTCCCACTACCACCACAGGCCTCTCTTTTCTTTTTTTTTTAATGATTTTTCTTCAGATAGAATATTGCCACTAGTATGTTTTTGTTTGCTATGGTTATCTCCTACTAGAATGTGTCATGTGGACAGACTTTGTCTTGTCACCATTATATCCCAGCATCTTGAATTATTCTCAGTACATACCAGATTAATATTTTTCTTTAATTAAAGTCAGTATCTCCAAGATGCAAAAAAAAATTAAATTATAACATGCATTAGTTATTTTTTAGTAAAATACTATAATTGTCCTACTTAAGTTCTTTTTATTGTATTTTTTTAATTTTTAAATTTTTATTGTATTATTTTTAAATTCATCAATCAGCCACCACTAAACTTACTACACTGAGCCCTGTGTAGAAAACTCTACTGTGATATGAGAAATGAGATAAAAACAAATTGCTTTAAAAAAAGAATGAATACTGTTATGTTGAAAATAAATAAAAAAAATGATTAATAAAAAAAAACCTGGAAAACAAAACAAAACAAAAAAAAAAAAAAACAAAGAAAAAACAATGCAGGGGCGCCTGGGTGGCTCAGTGGGTTAAAGCCTCTGCCTTCGGCTCAAGTCATGATCTCAGGGTCCTGGGATCGAGCCCTGCATCGGGCTCTCTGCTCGGCAGGGAGCCTGCTTCCCCCTCTCTCTCTGCCTGCCTCTGCTTACTTGTGATCTCTTTCTCTATGTCAAATAAATAAATAAAATCTTTTAAAAAATAAAATAAAATAAAATAAACAATGCAGGGGCGCCTGGGTGGCTCAGTGGCCTCTGCCTTCAGCTCAGGTCATGATCCCAGGGTCCTGGGATCAAGCCCCGCATGGGGCTCTGTGCTCAGCAGGGAGTCTGCTTCCTCCTCTCTCTCTGCCTGCTTCTCTGCCTGCTTGTGATCTCTGTCTGTCAAATAAATAAATAAAATCTTTAAAGAAATGCAGATTATTTATTTGAATGCTGAAACATGCCAAGAACATGCACAGCTTCTTCACATGGATATCTAAAAGCAGTTGGGTCAGTAAGTCATGAAAGAGACAAAAATAGTCATATTATATAAAATATGAACTTGAAAGATAATTTATAGATAATATCTTCTTATCTGAAAAAATAATTCTTACCAATCGTTTATGTATTCTAAATGAATAACAACTGAAATTATGTCTGAAAATTTGTTTCAGTGTTTTATAAAAGTTGTCATGGTAAAATGTCTACTTGGACATATGCATAAGTTAACATTTGAGTATTAGATTAAAATTTTCCTATGAAAATTTTACTATATTTTTATTAAGGAGAATTTAAAAAAAACCTCTCCTTGAAAATTAATTTGTGTAATAATTTTTAGTACAGAATATATATATATTTATTTTTTTTTAAAGATTTTATTTATTTATTTGACAGAGATAGATCACAAGTAGGCAGAGAAGCAGGCAGAAAGAGAGAGAGGATGAAGCAGGCTCCCTGCTGAGCAGAGAGCCCGATGCGGGACTCAACCCCAGGACCCTGAAATCATGACCTGAGCCGAAGGCAGAGGCTTAACCCACTGAGCCACCCACGTGCCCCAGTACAGAATATTTAAAGTGATTAATAGAACCCTTAACAGGGGAAAAAAAAGAAAAGAAAAATATCTATACCTGAATGTACTACCTAATGATATGATCAAATATCTATATGTGTATAGATATATCACTCTAGATATTGGTCACGTATCTATAGTCTCTGATGCTAATATATGGTTGCAATTAAAGGATTTTTAAAATTATTCTAATGTGTATTTCTTGAAAACTTACTTTAGTTTTTTGCAGTAGTTATCACTTTTACCTACATGATGTGCATACATGTATGATGTCATCTGTAGAAACTTGAAAAACTGAGAAATATATTTTTTTTCTTTTCTTTCATTTCTTCACCCTTTAAGAATTTTAATCATTGAAGTGACCTGCCATTATTCTCATATTACTTAGAATTGTTTTTACCTGATGTGCAAAAAGGCTCTAAAGTTGAACCCTCAGAATCATTAAATTCATCCTACCCCACAAACTCAGCTTTCCCAGACTTCCTTAGTACCTTACATAGTACCACTACTAAAACCTTATTTGGGGATAAGGCATTGCTTCTTCTGGAAGCTTTCTCTTTATATTGTTGTATAATAATTACAAACTGTTTCAGATCTCTAGACACCATTGAATTAAATCCACCTCTGTTAGTTCCAGATGTACAGTCTTTGAAATACTACTTGACATGTCTTAAGTTCTGTTCTCTGCCAGAGAATGCAAACATTAACAATGTTAGCCTCACAGATTTGTTGTGAGGATTAAATAGACAATTTATGCAAGGTGTTTATGCTTGTGGCTGGCATATAAAAATCAGTCAATAAACACTAGCTAATCTTTAAGTGTAAATGCCATTAGAAAGGTGTTTGGATAAGATTAAGAAAAATTGTGATTAAAAAACCAACCCTCCCCAAATTACAAAGCTTTATAAAAGGCATGAGTTTATTTCTCTCTTATGGGTAGATGTGATGAGAACAGGATCATCAGGGCTCGGACTTCTTGCTCACCCTCAAAATGAAACTTGCATCTTACCATTGAAAACCAGTTCTCAGACTCCAGGATAAAATCCACAGTTTAGTAAGCATTATTACTGAAAAGGGAAGAATAATGCCACACTACCATCACCATTGTGGGCAACTTGCCCTGAAACACAGTGCAGAAGTTGAACACGCCATTTCTAATTGTACTGTATTGACTAGACCATAATCACAGAGCTACATCCCACTTCTAGGAAAGCTGCGAAAACGTTATACTGGGGAAAGTGAACAATATTTACTTATCAGGAGTCAACTGATTGAACTTATGAGGCTGATATATGGAATATGTGGGTCTTTGCTTTTCCCTCCATGACTTATCTGAACTCAGCTATTATAATTCTAGCCCTTAGTTACTCTGATCTATTCACTCACAATCTACCTTGCTAATCCATAAATATGCCAGACATGGTTCTGCCTTAAAGGCTTTACAACTGATGTTTTTACTACCTGGATTGTTCTTACTCCTGGTAACTGAATGGATCATTCCTTTAACCCATTAAAAACTTTACTCAAGTGTTACCTGCTCAGTCATGCCTTCCCTTTGTACCTCAGTTAAGATTGCAACAACATAGCCATGCCCTGCACTTCCACTCCATGCTTAAATTTTTGTCTTCCCAACTAATCATACTAATTATACAAGAGATAACATTCATTCATTGTTTACTGTGTAACAGACACTATTCTAACTGCTTTACATATATTAATTCACTTAACCCTTAGGACTACTCCTTTGAGATAAGTACTATTATTAGGCCTTTTTGAAAAATTTCTGTGATAACTGAAGCAAAAAGAGGTTAAGAAAATTGGTTGCAGTCTCATAATTCTGAAGTGGTAGAGTTGGATTAAACACAGCAGTCTGGTCACAGAGTACCTGCTGTAACTGCTATAATGTATTTTCTCAGTGTAAGCACGACACTATTAACATAAGCAATGCTTTTCTGTTTCTAGAATAAGCCTCCTCTCAAACTGGGTTGCTTTCTTCATTGCTGAATCCTTACTATGAAAGCAAAATTAAATCTGCTCCTTCTAATACAGCATGCATCAATCATTTGAAACGCACCTAGTCCAGATTAAGTCATGCTATAAGTTTATAATGTATGTCAGATTCTAAAGACTCAGTAGCAAATAATGGAAAATATCTCATCAATTATGTTTGTATTTAATACATGTTAAAGTGATATTTGTCTTAAGTTTTATACATATAAGTATTTACATAATATTTATATATTTATTAATATATAAATCTATATTTTATATATTATACATTATTTAAATATAATTTATAGACATACAAATATTTATATATTTGTATATAATTAAATTTGCCTGTTTTTTAAACTTCTTTTTAACAGTTACTGGGAAATTTAAAATTCATATATAACTCATCTGTGATTTGATTTATATTTCTCTTAGATAGTGCTATGGAGGAAGATAGAAAAATAATTGCTGAATAAACGAATGAGCTATTTTTCCCCAGCAAATTTAAAAAGAAAATAGTGTCGTTGTTTTCAATTCCAATATGCCATTGGAAAAAAACAGTATAAAAATATATTGGTAGTAAAGTGCCAAAGGCAGATTTAAATTCTGGTGAGTCTATCTTTAGAACCAGTGCTTTTAACTCTATAACCATTGTAGTAACTTTACACAATTTCATCTGAAATAAAATTTTGATTCTAGAGAATGACTAGTACATACTATTAATTGCAGTTCTGTTTTTTATTGAGATACAACAATTGGCATAAAACACGGTGCAAGTTTAAGATGTGCAATGTATAGATTTGATACACATATATTGCAATATGATTATCACCCTAGTGTTTGATATCACTTCTCTCACTTCACATAATCATCATTCCTTTTTTATGGTGAGAGCATTTAAGATCTAGTTTCTTAGAAACGTATAGTATATAATGCAGTCAGTATTATTGACTATCATAATAATACTGTGCTTTAGATCTCCAGAATTATATTCTACCTACAAGTTTGTATCCTTTTACCAAAATGGGATGACTGCTTAGACATAAGAAATCATTAAAATAAGACTTAATTTAAAGTGGATTTGATAGAGTTGTGAGATTGGGGATTGGTTAGTACACTAATATAAAATGTAAGAGGAATATCCAAAGAAGAACAGTAAAAATTAATTTCCTATTTCTACAGTAAGGGAGTAACAATTAACAAGGCAGGAAGGAGGTTTTAAATCAAGCTAACAGTTTATAAAATGCATCTCCTTGAATATGAACAATCACAATTACAGTTACATCACACCACTAGAATAGGAAAGTGTTTGTGCATGAAAATTCATAAATTTTGTCCTACCTGGTATTCTTACTGCTCTGGACCGATTGAGTAACCGCTCATGGATTCACTAAGCTGCCATTAAGCATCTGCTATGGGTGAGCCATGTGGCTGGCTGATCTGAATACAGTAGCGATGGGACGGAACCCTTCTTAACCTCAGTTAGTTTATAGTCAGAGTTCCAGAAACGAAAAGCATCAATGCACTAAGAATTTAAAGTAACTGCTAGTTGTGTATGCCGCAGGAAGAGTAAGTAATAGTATGAAGGGTAATGCAGCGGAGCAAGCACTTTAACTGCAATGTCTTTGGCGGCTTCTCTGGGTAGGTGAGGGATCATAGGTCGGGGCACAGAGGCCAAGAAGATGCAGCTACATCAGGCTTCAGGAAATGTTAAAAGTTCCCGAGGCAGCAAGGGACTGGTGTGTTTTGCGGACCTAAAAAACGACAAGGTGAGTAGAGCGATGTGAGGTATAGAAAGGAAAGCTGAGCGAGGTTGAAGTAGTGTTCGGAGGTAACATAGGTCAAAAATAGGAAGTATAGTGGAAGTCTCTAACAGGTTTTAGGAAAGAAGTGATCCAATTCACATTAGGGATTTAAAAAAAAAAAAAAAAAAAAGGCAAGAAGGCAAGATACTCATCAGGGAATGGCCTGAGGTGGGAGGAGTAGAAGTGGGGACTCAGTCAGGAGGATAAAATGGGAAGCCAGTGGCCTGTCTTGCATGGTGTCTGTTGACACATGGGCACATGGGCAGGCACAAACATTGCCAAAACACCGCCTGAATGTGCTATTATCCTTAATCAAATTCCCTAGATGTTTACAGTATGAAACAAGCACTTCAAGAATCATTCCAATTAGAAAGTCTGTGTTAATTCAGGTTTAAAAATCAATTTATAGATATTTCCAGATTAGTCTTTTCCTGTTATTTCTCACCATTACACAAGAGAGTGAAGTAAATGAAGCATGGTATTCCTTGTCTTTTTTTTTTTTTTTCATTCTTTGACCACCCCTCAGTACTATAATACTATAGCCATTGCATTAGAAATGTGGACATAATGCTCATTAGAAATTACATTTTCAAATCCAATCAAATTTTTTAAACTTATGTAACTTGTAAATTTCTTCTTACTAGTTAAATAAACAATGTCCTTATTTTGTGATTGAATCATTCTATGTGATCGGAACATTTTATGCTCTTGGTTAGAATTTTAGAGCTATGGCATATTATCCTTCAATCATTTAAAAATATCTTTAGTATGTTTCACTCAACTGCTTATGATCTTTATTTACTTTAGGGGTTGTGATTGTTCATAATCATATTTCCTCCTTAATATAATCCTCTTTATTCTATGAAAGAGGTTTTAAAAGCTGGGCAGCGCTCTCCATTTATTATTCTCATCACAATAGAGGTGGTGAAATGCCACTTTATTATCATTAGAGGACCAGGTGAGTCTATTGAACTTGCATGGTAGGGACAATCTGAGCTTGATAAAATGCTCCAGCTTCCAGTTAGTGAAATTTTGTTCAATCAATGTAAGTGCTGAGGTGACATATCCTGCTTTAAATTGTGCAGGGTACTTTTAAGTAGTTGACTATGATACTCAATGTCAAGGTACTACAGTGATGTATTTAAGTTTAAAAATGCCTTACTGACTTTGAGGGTTATAAATTTACCTTTCGTGAATGATAATTATAAGTTTGACTTTACCGAAGTTGGCAGAGTCTCACCATTCTTCCAGCAAATAATAAGATTGAGTTCTATTTTTCTAATGGTCTATTTTGGTGTAATCTTTGTAGACCTTTCTAGCAAGACAGCAGTATAAATCAGCTAACTCTGTATCATATGTGTAAGCACATCACAGTTGGATCATATTATCAAAATTGTTTTTATTTTCACAAGGAAAGGCAAAGCAGAACATTGGAGATGCCATACACACCTGAAAATATCACAAAGAAAGGAAGATAAGAGAATCATTCACTTCAGTTAAATAAATCCAAAAGTAGGAGGACTATCTCTGAAATGTATATGTATAAATGTATAAACCAAGAAGCATGTACATAAATCTGTTGTTTATGCCAACATTATATGCCAAAATCCACATGAAAAGAAAGGAGAAAGAAAGGAAAGAAAGAAAGAGGAAAAAGAGAAAGAGATTATGTTTACTTGTGTTTAACACATCTTAGAAAAATAAATTAATATAAATATTTTCTTATTAAAGAAAACATTTTTTCTTAATAAGGAAACAGCATCTCTAGATTAAGATCAACATCAGCATCTTTAGATTAAGACTTTAAGTAAATGTGGTTTTATGCACTGCTATTCCATTTCCCCCACCAACGTTGGCCTTGTGATCGACGCATCTTCAACTGTCACGTTCTGAAATAGGAGTTCAGAGTGACCTAGGGACTGTCCAAGCTATCTCTGGAACTTCTTTGGAAAACAGTCTAACTGGCTTTACTTTTGTTGCTAGGGTAATATATAAAACTTGAATATAATGACATGACTTGAGGTATTAATTCCATTGTTTATGAAAAAATGAGCCAAGTGATAAGCTTTTCTTCTAATTTCCTTTGGATTGAATATGAGTTCTAAAATCTGGGACTGAAAGTTTTGCCATATTTCCTGAATAGGAAAAAAAAATGCTTGAGAAACACAGTTTCTTAGAATTCTAGCTTCTCAGGTATTTGAATTCGACTGAAAGGAAATATAAACTTCTTACAATGTGTTTATCTGTATAGCTCATTTGTTTTTGAAATAAGAGGACTATAAATTTTATTCTGATTATGGAATAAAAGATAAATTGATCCACTGGTAAATACAAAAATAATTCTGAACAATACAAAATAATCTATTATATATGTATATATTGTTTTTCTTAAAGTCATTAACCCTACTATTATTCTAATGAAAACATGCGATATCTTTGTTTTTCTTTATGCACTACAGCTTCAAGGACATTACAAATCAACTCTCCCTCTAAATTCATCATACTAATTATAGAAAAAATAAAAATAATTTTTAAAAAGTCTTTTCCAGAATAATCATTCTTACCAAGAAAAAGAATCAATTTGAGGTGATAATAACATTATAGAAAATATATATTTTTTATTTGTTTACTTTTTAATTTTTTTTTAAGATTTTATTTATTTATTTGAGAAAGAGAGAACACAAAGGGGGAGGAGGGCCAGAAGGAGAAGGAGAAGCAGATTCCCAGCTGAGCAGGGAGCCTGACCTGGGGCTGGATCGCAGGACCCTGAGATCATGACCTGAGCCGAAGGCAGACGCTTGACCCACTAAGCCACCCAGGTGCTCCTAATTAAGATTTTTTAAATTGATAACAATATATAATTTTAATCAAAAATTTTAAGATTTTTTTTTTTTTTTTTTTTTTTTTTTTTGGTCAGAGAGAGAGGGAGAGAGAGCAAGCACAGGCAGACAGAATGGCAGGCAGAGACAGAGGGAGAAGCAGGCTCCCCGCCAAGCAAGGAGCCTGATGTGGGACTCGATCCCAGGACACTGGGATCATGACCTGAGCCGAAGGCAGCTGCTTAACCAACTGAGACCCAGGCATCCCTTAATCAAAAATTTTAAAAGGAGTTTCAGAATTAACCCAAGTTAACACCATATTCTGTTGGTACATGATAAGGCAGTATAGAATTTAAATATATGTAGCTTTTTATTTAAAAATATGAAACTACATCTCTTTAGACACATGTTCTATGAGGTATCAGCTTCCATTCTCTCTACAAAGATAAAGCAATTGCTGTGTCAGGTATCAGAACAAGAAATTACTTGGTTATTTCTTTAATCTTCTCAAAGACTTTATTAATTTTGTTTTAATCAATAATATTTACAAATGAAGAAAATTCATTTTAAAAAAGTTAAATAGGCCACGATCAGTCAGTTAAAGAAAAAAAAAAAAGTCAAAACCTCTGAGCCTCTAGCAGAAACATTAGAAGTTAAAGGAGGTTATTTTTTGTTTAGAAAAGAAATTTTCCAATGAAGAGTGTAAAAAACATGGAGAGAAACAGGGCAATAGCAATGTATTTTTCCAGTTGATTATATACTATAATAACGAGGACATCTTAGCAAGGTGATTGATGTTATTTTCCATAAATCAATCCTACAGAATTAACCACATACCAACAGAACTTTCATTAACTTTACAAATCCCAGTAACACATTTTTTAATTATAAGTTTCTAATAAAGGATTTACACTTTGGGAAGTTGTGCATGAAGGAGAACATGGGACTAAAGAATCTAAAACCTTTCAAATATTATTTCTGATAGGTTATCCATTAAACACACTATACCGCACTCCTTCTTGGGCAATCACGACACTAAAAGGAACTCCTTGATTCCTCGAATGACTGTCAGCAATGCCTATTATGTTTTACAGCTTTGAAATGTGAGTAAATACCTGAGTAAATATCGTAATGCAACACAAGATGCATTACATTCTCTTCCTGCAAATATGATTTCTTCTTCTATACTGCTATAACTTCTTTCAGACAAGATAGCCAATAGGTAATTCTATTCCTGTTATACTGCAGAAAAGAGAGAGCAAACTGGGGCTGAAAAGTAAGATATGCCTTTTCTTACCAAAATCACCAATCTATTCCCATTTTCTGTGTTTTAATGAAGAAGAGATTGAGAGAAATCAATGAGACATCTCTGTTCATTGTTGTCTCTCCTTATTTCCTTCTCTAGGCATCAATTATGTGTTCATGCCTCAGTGAAATCCCATACAAGCTTCATGTGAAATTATACATTTATTTTGCCCATAACTAACTATTTTAGTGTCCAGGATCTGAAATTTTAGTCCAAGTCCTGATGTGAATTTACTCTAAAACCTAAGTGATTTTTCAGGGTTTGACCTTTTTATTTTCTGATATCTCCCTACATTTTGAATTCCCATTAATTTATCTAACCTTTGAACACTTAAAAATAGCCTTGTTTGCTTCCACTTCAGAATATCACAAATTTATATTGATGTGCCATTATTAGTTTATTTAGTATTCATAATTCCATTTCTAGCAGCAAGCATCCCAATCTCATTGGGAACAGGCTTTCAAAACAACTTGGGAAACACATCTCTCTAGCTTTCATAATTTAAAATTTGTGACTCTTTCCCCAAATGAGATTGACTTCCTTAGTTATAATTTAAAAGATCTAGGGAAAGGCAGTTTTTGTGTTGACTGAGCCAGGAAACCCTCATTTCTAGAGACGCTAACAATGCTTAGATGCACATACCAGCCACATGATGGTGTGAAATATGAGCCACATGATCAGAAAAAAAAAAAAAAGGTGCAGTCTCCTGAAGAAGGAAGGAATCATGGGTGAAAGGGTCCGTGGACAAAAGGATGAGACTGATACAAAGCGAAGGTCAAGCAAAGCTTTATTTCGTACCAAGCATCAAGAATCAAACTGACCGGCCAGGGCCGTCTCTTGCAAAGAGGCGACCCCTCCCAGCCTCCCAGACTAACTTTTACAGAGTAAAGGCCATGTGGTCGAGCCTGGCCACACACAGGTGGCCAATTGAATTACAATTCACCCTATAGTAGTTATTTGAACTAGCCTATCACTCTGGTAAGAATTGGCACCCAAAAGGCAGGGCCCATAATTTTGGGTGGTTAGGGAGGTGCTTTCCTGATTGGATGTCTCCACCTGGCTTGGCTCTTCCTTGGCGGGTAGGGAGGTAATACGTGCGCTTTCACTGATTGGACGTTTCCACCTGGCCGGACACGTCCTTGTATCTGGGCTCCGTTATTTTTGCCCAGCCTGACATGTCCTAGTATCTATGCTCTGTTATTGGGGCTATTTGGCCGTATTTCACCAGTTCTGTTTCTAAGCGCTTTCCTTTTGGGGGAAGGGGCAGGTTCAATCTAAGTTTACTGCATAAACAACAAAATGGCTCGCTCTGGCTAAGTAGGCCCTTACAATGGGCACATACTTTATCTTTCTTAACTAGCTGGGACTTTTTAGAAATTCCAAATGACAGAAAATTCACAAAAAACTTGCTTAAGAGAAAATAGTTTGGAAGAAATATCAAAGGGACAGAAACATAGTACCTATAAAACCACAAAGTCCGTGGGTATATAATTACAGGCTTCCATACAAGTTGATTCAGGTCTCAAATAATGGCCCCATTGTCCCGTCTTTGTCACGCCAATTACCTCTCTTTTACTGTGCAGCATTGTGAGGCCTCGTGCTGTGCTGAGGTGTTGGCTGCATCCCCAGATTTGTCACAAGGTCAGCGTCAAGTTCAGTGGGGAAACAGGTGACTCTTTGAACTAGTATTGTCCAAAAAGGTCTTAAGGAATCTAGTTTTCTCTGCTTAGGTCATATGTCCATCCCTAAAGAAATTACTCTGGCTCCGGAAAATATAATGCACTACTTTGTTTGGGTCAATATCACCTGTAACAGCCATTACCACAGAGCTAGTTCCTCACGCAGGTCTTCGGAGCAAAAATACAGAGGTATATATGACTGGACTGGTATTATTAGAATATGAGTGGCAGTAGATCCCCTAGTCCAAACACATTTCTTCTTATGCAAACACATTAAAAATACACCATTTAAAAAAATAACTCAATAATATTACACAAATGTCTAAAGTCTGCAACAAGGGATCTCATCCACCTCCTAAGTTCAGGTCCAAATTCTGGATCCCACAGTGTTTACATGTCTTTTCTAGTAAATTTAGATGAGAATTCTAAATGCTTAATAAAAGGTTTTCACACATAAAATAAAAATGATGAATAAAGAACCAAATAAGTGTGTTAGAGAAAAAAAAACAGAAATTCATATTTGGGAGATTGGCAAAAAGAAAAGTAATGCAAAGTAGTGCATTGCAGTATTAAACATAATGGAACTTTGCTTGAACTGCTTCAATGAAATACTTAATTTTAATATAGCAGTACATTATTGCAACCTTGAATTTCACAGAAACCTTTATTTATAAGTAATTTGTTAACTAAGATATAAGTTCTTAATGTATTTCTATTGGCTGAAATATTACTGATTTTTCATCAGATTGCTAAAAGATTATGTTCATAATCATTTAATTTGAAGGGACTCTCAGGCATTTTTTAATGTAGATTTTAGGGAAAAAATAACAATTACATTTACTCATTGAAATAAATTATTTATATTTAATGTCCTCTTTTGTGGTTTATAATCATTGTATACAGAAGTATATACTTGCCTTTTCCACTGTGACTTTGTAATGATATCACATTTATACTCTCAAAAAAAAAGCACAGCTGCCTCGTGCAGAATAAACTGAAAGCGCACAAAGATGTTCACCTTACTCTGCCTGGAGGAAGTTCCGAGGCTCCTAGTGCACTTCAGCTCGGTTTCCACTTTTGGCGTTTCTGAAAGATAAATCATTATATACAACATTTTAATGCCTTAAGAGAACAACATGCCACTGCAAGAAAATCAGGACCAAAGTAAGAAAGCTCTTGTTAGATCTCACAATAAAGTTCAGAAGATATAAGGGTTAAAAGTCGATTTTAAAACTTCTCACCTACGGTTTTCTAAAAGGAGAATTTGTTTCATGATTCTTGTTCTTTCATTGTTATTATTGTTTTGTTATGGTTTTGGAAAGAAGAAGGTGTAAATAAGTAGATTAAGATAAGTTCATATTTTTTTCTTCTCTATTAACCTCAGCAAATAGCACTGACATTTCTGTAAAGGGTGTATTTTATTTTCGGACTTAGATTTAGGAGGAGGAATTCTCACTCTTGTTTATATAAAAACTCACTTCTGTCAATAAAAATGCACACACATTATATGTCAAAAACATGAAGAAAAAGCTTGCAATCTATTTCTAAGCAAAACAAAAGCCTTTGTTTCGATATTTGTCTACTAATACTTGGGAAAAAACGGTAGCAAGACTGATTTCAGTAGAGTTGAAATCCAAGACAAGCTGATCTGCAAAATTAGACAGAAGAAATCAGAATTTTCTCGTATTCACAGGATGCCTGAATGCAATGTGTAGGTAAAAGAATTGGACTCTTGTATCATTACGCCTTTAATATTGCCCATAAATCAATCTTGGTTGACAAAGTAAATGTTGATCTGTGACAAAATTTACTCACTTTTTTTCTGTTTAAATAAACCAAGTCTGCAGAAGGAATGAGTTATACCAGACCAAATCCTTTGCAAGTATATTTGATCAACCTTAATTATATTTTCTACTAATAAAAAATGAAGTGTATTTTTGAATATTTAGGACACAGTTCAGAAGACTGAATCAAGGAGTATTTTAATTGGAAATGTAAGCAATCATATATACGATTGTTATCAGTTGCATTCTGCTAAAGAGGAAAAATTGCAAATGTTTGTTTTGCGAAGTTTTGTTCTTCACTTTCTCTTGTCCTTGTCTCCTCCTCCACCTCCTTGTCCTTCTTTTTTATTGTTTCCACAATAACTTCAAATTATGAAAAAACATTTACACAGAATTTGAGAACTGCCCCAGTATCACGAGGGCCTTGCAGAAGTTCTTTAATCTATACTTAAATGTCTTGCCGAACAATCCATTAATCCTTATGTAAAGTATACTCATTGATACTTAAACAGAAAAATAAATGTTTATGTCTAGTAGTTTACATTCTAGATTTACCAGGTAATCCTCCTTCTGCCCTTTGAGGTGTATGTGAGGCATAACTGACTCCCTGCCTCTCTGTGTTAATTTATTTTTATAACTTAATTTAATAATAAGTACACCAATGACATACAAATAAAAAAAGAGAGCAGTGTCTGTGGACATTGGTTTGTATAATTTAGAAAAACCTGTTGACATCAAGGCACTAAAAATTACTCACTAAAATTGTTCTTTGTTAATCACATTTAAAAAATAGGAAAGAAATACAAAATATTTTAAGATATTAAGCTATTCACCTTAAATACAAAATGTCATTTGACCTATGTTACATTTTTAAAATTTTTCTAACCTGTTCTTGTTTCTATTCTTCAGTTCTAGTTGTTTTTTTTCCCCGTTGAGTGCTATTGGAATTCTATTAGTTATCTTAGAATCTGTAGGCACTTCTAACTCCTGCTGAAAGGCATTTCAGTGACAAAAATTTCTTCTTTCCGTGAAGCTGGATCTCTAGATATAGATTTATATATAATATATATACAGATACAGATATAACATCCAAATGGAGAGGTAGAGTAAAGCGATAGATAAATTGGTTCCAATTTCAGAGAAAAGATCAAGGTATATAACATATATATGGAAAACATAACATAAAAGAGGGCATTTTAAGAGAGTTAGAGTGGGACAATTCAGAAAGGAGATACAAGAAGTGAAAAGAATACTAAACTGAACACATGAGGCACTCATCGGGAATGAAAGAAGAAACTTCTAAAAAGCCTGTGATAAGTTATTCAAGACAGAAGGAACATCACAGTGAGAATTTTTATATGTTTCAAAATGCTAATGTGAAACCTACTAGGGGCTTCCATTTCTAATCCAAATAAAGACAGCACATCTAGATGGGAGGAGTAAACCACTGTACTTGAAGTAAACCACAATACTTCATGCCTCCAAGAGGTTAGGAAGATAGGGTCTAAGTGTTGTCCATTGGTTTTACCAATATGGATTTTACTAATGACCTGGATGAGAATAAAGTCATTGGAGTTTTGGGAATCAAGAGAGTAAGTTCAAGAGAGAATAAGTTGGGAGGGGTTGGAGAGAACATAATTCTTTCAAAAAGCCTGACACACAGAAGAACAAACACACAGAGTAGTGGCTGAATGGAAATATGGATTCAGTGGAAGCTATTTTCGAAAAGGAATACACAATGTGGATTATTTTACAATTTTGTGCTAGATCTTTCATTTTGGAAGCATTCTAATTTTTAAAAGTTTCAGACAGCATATAATTTTTTGTAATGTATGTGGTTTTCAGTGTTTCATAATACTCTGTTTGAAAATTTGCAATTTTGATTTGTTGGCAGTAAGAAATAATTTTAAATACCTATAGTTGGGACATCAATTTCTCTTAAAAACATAGTGTTACCTAATTTTTTGTATACTAATTCAAATAATGTTAGACAACACATACAGATATACCATATATTTTCCCCATAATATTAGTTATCCTACAGGAATTGAAGAAAAATGTGATATTTTAATTTTTTGTGAATTAAATTAATTTGAGAAAAAATATTTAGGAGGTAACTATATTCTACACACAAAAACAGCAATAATAAAAAGTGCAATGCCTGGCCTTGAAAATTAAACTGTATAAGCAGAAATTGTGCTAAGTGATTTTAGAAATTTTTTAAATACATAGAACACTGAATTCTGTGTGTGTAAATTTTATCGTTTTTTTCCTAATTCAGCATTTTTTTTTCCTCAGAAGTAAGCAAAAACATTGTTTTTCTGATCTGTGCATTTGCACATACAAAGATAAGGTGTTCAATGTTTACAAAAAACACTAAAATTTGAAGTTTGTTTATGCAAGCCTCTTTAAAATAGTAAATATCATTTTCTGGTATTTTGTGTTTTCACCATTTGCTCATCATGAGTTATTTAAGCTTTTCATTTCTAAAAGTGGATTGAAGATCTTAAGATAAATGTAATAAACCTTTTGTTTTTCTAAAAGTTTTGTTTATATTGTTCATTATATCCAACACTAAATTCCATATATTATCACTTGTGGATTAAGAAAGGGCTCTATTTTTTTTTGTTGTTGGCCATAGCTGTATCTTTTATTTCTTTAAAACTCTATTTCCTAAATGGTCCCCTTCCTTATATTTCCTCCTTTAATACAAGTTCAGGCCAAGATGAAAAGTGAAGAGCATAACTGGTACCATTCTGCTCATTAGCTCTAACCCACACACCCCTGTAGTGCTTCTCTTCCCTAAAGCACTCGAAGATTTAAAAATAACATTTTGCTGTTAGAGAAGAAACCCCAGGCAAGAGATTCACCTGGGGAAAAATATTCACTCTTCATTATTTCTTCTAAGAAGGCATATCCAGCACTTAAAATATATTGTTCTAGGGGTATTTTTGTTCTGTTTTGATTTGATTTGTTTTGTTTTGCTTTGCCATTTGGAAACAAAGACCCACGAAGAAAAGAAAAACCCATCATAGGAAAAAGAAAAGATAATTGGAATTATGACAAGAATTCAAAGTCATTAGAACAAATTCATCTTACCTGGATTATCTTTCTTAGTAACCTCTCCAGTTCTCTTTAATCTAATGCATTAGTAGTTTTATTACTTGTTATTTATTCTTAATTTTGCACTGTTGATATATGAGAAGTCCTCACAAAAGATTATCAGTGAATATTAATCTGATTCTAATACTAAATTACCTTATTTATAGCATTTATAATTTAAATGTAGTAATTAATGTTTTCATCAAGTGGAATAATACTGAATTGAAAGCTGAAAGCCAGATGGAGGAAAAACAAATTTATTTTGACACACTGTGTCACTTAGAGAATGAGTAACACATGGGATTAAGCCATATCTGAAACCTCAGTGAAAATATTTCCATAGTGTGATCTGCCATCAGTCTATACAAGTTTTCCTAAGTAAAATAAGTGGGATAATTATCTCCCACTAATGTATAAATGATTTTTAAATGACCAATTTGATTCAGTTATTGTGAGATCAAATAATGTATCTAAAATACTTAGCATAATGTATGCCAACTAATTGTTAGAATTAAAAAAAAGATGTGAAATGAAATTTTAGACACTTTCCTCAACTGTCTTCCAGGCTAGTTGTAGAGCTGAAGAAATAACTCTATCGATAGTAGATGAGGAAGAGGAGGATCATGATAATGGAAATGATAGATAGGTAGATAGATGATAGATGCATAGGTAGATAAGTGTATGAGGGAATGTCAGAGAATGGCTTAAAAAAAAACAAAATCATGTAACTTAATGATGTTTGGGTTCTTGCATTCATAGGCTGGACTAAGAAAACTTAATGTGCAGAATCTTGCAGAACAGTAGGATTCAGTTAGAGAACAGAGTGATATTAAAGAGGAAGAAGGAGGAGAACATAGGCAGTAACCTCTCCAATATCAGCCACAGCAACTTCTTTCAAGATACGTCTCCAAAGGCAAAGGAAACAAAAGCGAAAATGAACTTTTGGGACTTCATCAAGATCAAAAGCTTCTGCACAGCAAAGGAAACAGTCAACAAAACAAAGAGGCAACCCACAGAATGGGAGAAGATGTTTGCAAATGACAGTACAGACAAAAGGTTGATATCCAGGATCTATAAAGAACTCCTCAAACTCAACACACACAAAACAGACAATCATATAAAAAAATGGGCAGAGGATATGAACAGACACTTCTCAATGAAGACATACAAATGGCTATCAGACACATGAAAAAATGTTCATCATCACTAGCCATCAGGGAGATTCAAATCAAAACCACATTGAGATACCACCTTACACCAGTTAGAATGGCCAAAATTAGCAAGACAAGAAACAACATGTGTTGGAGAGGATGTGGAGAAAGGGGAACCCTCTTACACTGTTGGTGGGAATGTAAGTTGGTGCAGCCACTTTGGAGAACAGTGTGGAGATTCCTCAAGAAATTAAAAATAGAGCTTCCCTATGACCCTGCAATTGCACTACTGGGTATTTACCCCAAAGATACAGATGTAGTGAAAAGAAGGGCCATCTGTACCCCAATGTTTATAGCAGCAATGGCCACAGTTGCCAAACTGTGGAAAGAACCAAGATGCCCTTCAACGGACTAATGGATAAGGAAGATGTGGTCCATATACACTATGGAGTATTATGCTTCCATCAGAAAGGATGAATATCCAACTTTTGTAGCAACATGGATGAGACTGTAAGAGATGATGCTGAGTGAAATAAGTCAAGCAGAAAGAGTCAATTATCATATGGTTTCACTTATTTGTGGAGCATAACAAATAACATGGAGGACATGGGGAGATGGAGAGGAGAAGGGAGTTGAGGGAAATTGGAAGGGGAGGTGAACCATGAGAGACTATGGACTCTGAAAAACAATCTGAGGGTCCTGAAGGGGCGGGAGGTGGGAAGTTGGGGGAACCAGGGGTGGGTATTAGGGAGGGCACGGATTGCATGGAGCACTGGGGGTGGTGCAAAAACAATGAATACTGTTACGCTGAAAAGAAATAAAAAATTAAAAAAAAAAAAAAAAGAGGAAGAAGGCTAGATGTACGGAGTTACCGTGAGATCAAACTGTGAAACAGACTGCTCAAGTTTAAATCTTCTTCTAACCTCCAAGTTCTGTGGCCTTAGGTAAGTTACATGACTTCTCATCTGTAAAAGGGGGCATCGTGAATAGTTCTAGCTGCATAGATTGTTATAGTATGAAGTAAGCTCATATACACAAAGCACTCAGAGCAACACCCATAAAAGTGTTCACTCTTGTTAGGACAAAAAATAAACCTTGACATTTGGGGGACAGGACAGCATGGAAGCAAGTTACAACACCATAGTGCCCTGTTCTACAAATTGACAATTCATTGTCTACAATATTTTTTTTTCTTACACTTGTTGAAATCACCACTGTGTTTGTTGCATTTTCTTAAATACTTTATTCTTTTCATTTATTCTATCATATTTGATTGTGTTGTAATGCACAATGTTTTCTTTTTATTTGCATATTTACATTCAATTACCATGCATTTATACCTATTTGTTGAATAATTAAATCAAGATTCTGAGCCAGGGTAGTGCTGCCACATACGCTGACCCAACTTGTATGAGAGGGTTCTTAAAAGCGTGTACCATGACTCATTCTTTGTGAGGCAGAAGTTGTTCAATACAGTAAATATGGGATCTGTGACATGTCCATGACTCATAAAAGTGAGAAAACTCCATGGCTCTGAAGAAATTGAATTTTTGTTTCATTTATTTTAAAACAATAGCATTGTGTTTATTGACACACTGTTTTAAAAATAGCAAGATTTATTGGCAACTTTTATTTTTTGATTTAAAAAATATACTACACTAAATTTACTTTTTTCAGGTTCATAAATATATTTAGTTTTTAACACATAATCTACTAATTTTCAAGACTGATGGAGTAATAAATGCATCCACACAGTGAAAGACCTGGTAAACCAAATATTCCATTCATTATCACTTTCCCTATTATCAGATTTAATAGCAATAATGGATGATATAATTGATTGCTATATGCAAGGCATTGAGCTAAGTTACTTTCATGTATTAATCCACTTAGTACAGTAACCTTTGAGAAAGTCTCTACTCTTGATCCAATTTAAAAATCTAAAATTTCACTACTTTATTTTATATAATTTTTCTTCCATCTGTACTCTGACTAAAACATATAGTAGCTAATAATTAAGATAGTAATTTAAAATTCTTCCTTTGAGACAACTGGGTGTACACTTTGAAGGTTAGAATAAAATGTCAAATGCTATAAAGTAAAAAAGAATAACAAGCTATTTACTTCATTAATAGATGACACCAAATATACCTAATACTTCAAACTTATTGGAAAGTATGCATTATCCAAAGTATGCAAAAGCAATTGAAAAGTTCTTGTAAATGTCATCTCATGAAATCCAAACCCATGGTCTGGGATATGGAAACAAGAATTAAAGGTAACATATAAACAATTTTATAGCAAAAGTATTGAGATTAATTCAATGTAAAATAACAGTGACCTCTCAAAAACGCCAATGAAATTAGGGCCCCAAATTTCTAAATCGCATTGTGAAGTAACTTATCAAGATTAAATTTTTGATCCCACCCTAAAACACTGATATTTTCACATTAAAAATGATTTTTTTAAATAATACATGTCATGAAATACATAGGAAGTAGTCATAGAGACCGTTTTAATAAATTTTAACTATTTAACATTGAAAATACTGAACTTGGTGTCCAGAAACCCATGTTTCAAAATCTCTATTTGTTCATTAGCTAAGTAGGAATTTAAAATCAATTAATTAATTTATTGAATAATTATTATAACAAATCACTTCATACACTTAGGTGCCAGCCAATCTCATAATTTAAATGAAAGAATGGTTCTAGATGATTCTTGAGGTCTCTTACAGTTCTAAAATTCTACGTAATTCATATTTTCAAAATGTACCTTATTATCTGAGAAATGAGTTAATGATGTTTGGAGTAAATGTGTCTGAAAGCATTTCACCTTGAATACATTTAAAGAAACCTATAAAAAGATGAAACTGTGGGCGCCTGGGTGGCTCAGTGGGTTAAGCCGCTGCCTTCGGCTCAGGTCATGATCTCAGGGTCCTGGAATCGAGTCCCGCATCGGGCTCTCTGCTCAGCAGGGAGCCTGCTTCCCTCCCTCTCTCTCTCTCTCTCTCTCTCTGCCTGCCTCTCTGTCTACTTGTGATCTCTGTCAAATAAATAAATAAAAATCTTTAAAAAAAAAGATGAAACTGCTTGGATTTGGGGAAAAATATACTAAGCAGATTGTATCAAATCCAGCTGATAGAAGATATTTTGTCATTTACATATATTAAAATTATTTTTCCTCTGTGGATATTATCAATAGAAATATACACTATTTTTTAAGCAAGAAAATAATTTAAATGTGTTTTGTTCATTGCCATCATCATTTCTTCCTTCTAACATTTGAAGGATTAATTGAGAGAAAACATGAATCAAGTGATTTTTCTGCTCAAGTTCGTATTCAGACTCCTCTAGCAGACATAAACTAATGCATGCAATATTCTTCCATCTTATTAAGCTTATACTATAGAAATGAAAGAAACTAGTGATTATTTGCTCTTATAACCCTAAAAGAAAAAAATCTGAATCTTAAGTAGTAATTAAGGAAAACAAAACTACATTTTAAACAGAGTATCTATTATTTGGGCATGCCATTTTCCCTTTTCTTTTGTGAAGAATAGCCTGGAATTTAATTGTACATTGCAATTGCACATCATCCCTTTTGTAACTGCTAAATTATTCCTCTAATTATCTTTGTATTTCTCTTCATTTTTAGCCAAACTATTTTTCAGCAATACATTATTACTGATACTATAATTAAAATATTTTTGTTTCTCCTTGAAAATGGCTATATAGCCTATGTCTCATTCTGAGCTGTTCGAGAGGAATTTAGGACTCCCCCTCCTCCACTGGAACAGAAAATGAACCCCAAGTCCATTCAATCATCTTTTCATTCTGCAAGCAAACATATACTTCCACAGAGAAAGAGCATTGCAGTGACAATGTACCTTATGCAGACACTCGTGCTTCAGATGAAGGTTAATGGTTTGAGTTGCAAGAATACCAGTGTACAGACTGTAATTAGGAGTGTCTGATGAAAGCCTGCAGTATAATATGAAAAGAAAACATCTGCTTGTTCATAGTAATGGCTGTCTTTCATTCTTTCTATGTAATTTTTCTGTTTTAATAGACCATTTATCAAAACCTCATATGCTCATTAATCTTAGGTTATAGGAAAAATAAAAGTGTATATTGAGTTTCAATAAAGAAATTTTATTTCCTCTTTTTAACCTTCTTTCAAATAAAAGTTAGAACCAATGATGCATTATGTCCTGAATGTTGCTTAGTTATTTGGTAATGGAAATTATACAAAGGTCAAGTTTTTCTGTGATTTCTAATAAGTGCCTATTTTACTCAATTTCATAACTGAATATATTTATTAGAGTATTAATTAATATCACCAGAAATACTGCAGATGGAGTGAGTCATATTAAGAAATGCATCATGACTCATAAACTTATGTGTTATATTGATATTACCAGTAGCAATATTCTAATTTGTCATTAGGAAGATGATAAAATTTAGGGTAAATGTGGTAGGAAGGATTCTAAGAGGCCCCTAATGTTATAGCTTCTTTCCGTAAACCTCCCGTGTGATCACCTCCCCTTAAATGTGGGCATTATCTGTGAATATGATAGAATATCAACTCTTGTGATTAGGTTATTAATCAGTGGACTTTCAGTTAATCAAAAGAAGATGATCTTGAAGTAGGTTTAATTAAAGGAGGCTTTGAAAGATCAAACATCAGATGTGTTCTTGCTGTCCTGGAAAAAAGCAACATTTCTGTTGTGAACTTGATTAGGTTGGGCACATGACAAGGCAACTATGCATCTTCTAGGACTGAGAGTGGCTTTCTGCTGACTGCGATAAAGAGAACTGCTTCCAACCACACGGAACTGAATCCAGGAAGACCCTGAATGAGGTTGGAAGTGGATCTTTTCCCAGCAGATCCTGCAAATGAGAACTACACCAAGGGGAGCACATTTATTGCAGCCTTATGGGATCCTGACCAGAGGATCCAGTTAATCCATGCCTGAACTCATGATCCATGAAAGTTAATTATGTGAGTTAATTAATGGGTGTTATTTAAGCCTCTATGTTTATATAACCTGTTACACAGTAATATAAAACTAATGTAGATTATATGGCATTTTACTATCTAAAATATCCAGCAAAATATATTTATATGTTCAGGTGATGGAAGAAGCCCATAAACTAGAAAAATGTAACCTTTGATAAAATTAAGAATATATGTCTAAGATAGCCCTAATTCTAAAATTAAATCCCTAAAAAAAGAAATGGCTCTTTAAAATTAATATTTTTTAAAGCTTATCTTGGGTTTAATTTTCTTCATTATAATTAAGCCTACTTAAAATACTCATCATGAAATATAATATACAGGTTTTCCTTGCTAGCCGAAATGAGAACATTCTTATGAAACCTTTCCTAAGCCAAAATGGCATAAAGCAAAGAGCATCTTCCTGCTTTCCAAAGCAAAGAACATCTTTCCTGCTTTCCAAAAGTTGGTCTCATATACTTTGCTTTTACCAAAGACCTGCCATTAAAACTGTTTTCATCAACCAAAAGAAATATGAAGAGAATTTTTGCTTGTACAGAAAAAAGCCATTATATTCTAACAGGTCTTTCATGACAGCAAAATGGCACAAACTTTCAGAATGTGGAGGAAACCTGTATTCAAAACCACACTTCTGAGATTTACCTCTCCTATGACGGACCAAACCTGCTCCACCTAAAGTCTTTCCTTCCTTAGTTAATCAAAAATAGAAATCTACCAGTGGTCCATGCCAGAAGCTTTAAGTCATTCTGTATTCCTCTCACCCAGGCACTACACATGTAATCCATCAGCAAAGTCTGTTAGTTATTTCTTCAAAATCCCCGAAACTGACTCTTTTTCCTCATCCCTCCTGACAACACCCTGATGAAAGCCACAGCTTGCAACTCCATCTTTCACCTGGGTTATGTCTTTCACAGGCTACTCTCACCTATTTATATTAAAGATATATATTGACTCTCCCTTTCTCAGAATCCTCCAAAGGCATCTACTGTCCCCATAACGATAGCCAAAGCTCTTCCAACAGAACCTATGTGATCTGTCTTTCCTTTCTTTCTCTGACCTCACCTTTGACTATTCTCTGCTCACTTATTCTGCTCTAAGTACCTCAAACTTCTTAAAAATAGTCAGATAAACCCCTATGCTCTTGACACACATTCTTACCTCCCAGCTGGAACACTACCAGTGTTTAGCAAATGTGATCTTCTCAGTGAAGGCTTTCGTGTTATCTTCCATTGGACTCCTGTCACCCTACTTTTCCTGCTTAGTTTGCTGCCAGATAGCAGTTGTTATTTTCCAACATACTTCATTTTTTTAAAGATTTTATTTATTTATTTGACAGACAGATCACAAGTAAGCAGAGAGGGAGGCAGAGAGAGAGAAAGGAGGAAGCAGGCTCCCCACTGAGCAGAGATCCAGGACCCTCAATCCCAGGACCCTGAGATCATGACCTGAGCCGAAGGCAGAGGCTTTAACCCACTGAGACACCCAGACGCCCCCATACTTCATTTTAATTTAAAATTAGAATGACATTTTGACTTCTGAAGAAAAGGGTTTATAACTTTTCACTGAAAGCATTAATGATAATCACACTTTCCATCTTCCACCAAATTCTGGAATTCTGATATGCATTGTGCTAGTTGTGCCTGCCCCAACCAAAGGACATTTGCTATGGGAGTACAATTTTCCACCCTACTCAGGATGTTCTCTTTTATTTTTGTACATCAGTCATGTTGGTTATCTATATTCATATATTTAAGGTAAAGCATAGAATCTTCAATCTGTTCATAAAAGATCCAATTCTTATACTGTTCTTTTTAACTTAATTATATATTAAACTATGTAGTATTAGTTCAGACATGGACATAGCTGAGGACATAGCTATAGAATGAGTAAATAACATCATGCAGAATTAATACTGCATAAATGGAAATATCTCAATAAGCATGTTTCCTATGAAGATCTTTTTTTTTTCCCCTACCAAAAGAAAGGTTCCAGAGAGAAAAGAACACCAAGGGAAATTTAGTGTGCTGAACTTTTAAGTCTTTTTAATTACACTTTTATTTATTTTTTTTTTATGATCTTAAAGAGAGTTTGGTCTCTTTAAAAAAGAACATATAATATTAAAAAAACTAACCGCTTATAGTACTTTCATGATCAGAAATTGACAAACTACTCTGAGTTTGCCATTGATCTTTAGTGTGTGCTCTATGACTTAGTATTCATCTCTTGTTTTATTCTTCTACTTCTGTAATCCCTTCTCAGTTACCTAGTTTCATAACTTTGATACCCTATGTAGGCAAACAATTCCCAACATTACTCTTGTGAATTCTAAATTTATATAATCTAAACTCATATATCCTACAGATATCTCAAATTTAACATTCCCTTTTTCCCTTCAAATGTATCCCACCGAGTCCACCTCAGTTGATAGTTAACTCCATCATGACAGGTGCTCAGGCCAAACACACGGGAGTTATCATTCGCTCCTCTATTTACAATCTTTAATTATCCCACAAATCCCTATAGGGCAATCAGGCAATCAAATGTCTTGATTGCCAGGACTGAGGGGCTTACTGAGAGGATTTTCAGAGTTAAAACAAGAATAACAATAGGCAAAGTGAGACAGACATTCTAGATCATCTACTCCCCATTATGTCTCTGAAGTCATTTCCTACTTAACTCTCCCTCACTCACCCTACTCCAATATCTCTTGGCTCCTTGCTTTCTGTCAAGTATGTCAATTACTTTTCTACCTTAAGGACTTAATACTGGCTGCTCTGCTGCCTGTAATGTAATTTTATTTCATTTATTTATTTATTATTTTTATGTGCCAGGTTTTTTTTAATTAACTATTTTTCTTAACATATAATATATTATTTGCTCCAGGGGTACAGGTCTGTGAATTGTCAGGTTTACACACTTCACAGCACTCACCATAGCACATACCCTCCCCAATGTTCATGAAACAAGATGGGATCGAAAAGGGAGACAAACCATGAGAGACTCTTAATCTCACAAAACAAACTGAGGATTGCTGGGGGTACTGGGGATGAGGAGAGTGGAATCGTATTTTAAATGGCTAACTCCCTCTCTTCAAGTATCTACTTTTCAATGGGCCTTCTCTGATAACCCAGTTAAATACTGCACTACCCCTCCCTTATCTCTCTGAATCCACTTTATTGTCTTAGACCTTGAGCATAAGCAACTGGCATAACCTGTTCAGAAGAAAACATTGTGACAATTTTATTATGTAATTTGCAAAGTAAAAAATTATTATGTGTCATTTTCTCGCATATGTGTGGGTGTCTGCTTAATTAAAACATGTTTGGATGGGGCGCCTGGGTGGTTAAGTTTGTGAAGCATCTGCCTTCCACTCAGGTCATGATCCCAGGGTCCTGGGATTCAAACTGAAGTCGGGCTCCCTGCTCTGTGGGGAGACTGCCTCTCTCTCTCCCTCTGCCTCTCCCCATACTTGTGCATTCTCTCTCTCTCTCTCTCTCTCTCTCTCAAATGGCTAGGCCATTCACTTCCCACTTTAAAACATTTTGGGACACCTGCGTGGCTCAGTTGGTTAGGTGTCAGATTCTTGATTTCACCTCAGGTCATGATCTCAGGGTCCTGAGATCCAGTCTGTGCTGGGCTCCACACTCAGTAGGGAGTCTGCTGGGGATTCTCTCTCTCCCTCTTCCTCTGCGCCCCCCCACCTGTTTTCTTGTTCTCTTTCTCTAATAAAATAAAATAAATAAATAAACCTTAAAATCTGTAAAATCTTAAAAATCTTTTAATTATTTATTGTATAAACTATAAAAGTGACCTCTGTATCAGTTATGTTTAATCAAAGAATGTTTATATTTCACATACATAAATTTAATATAAATTTTCAGTGTCATTTCCACATTGTTTAAGTAGAGAGAAAGAGAGTCCAATTTTATTTTATTTTATTTTATTTTTTATTTATTTTTTTAAAGATTTTATTTTTTTGACAGACAGAGATCACAAGTAGGCAGAGAGGCAGGCAGAGAGAGAGGAGGAAGCAGGCTCCCCACCGAGCAGAGAGCCCGATGCGGGGCTCGATCCCAGGACCCTGGGATCATGACCCTGAGCCGAAGGCAGAGGCTTTAACCCACTGAGCCGCCCAGGCACCCCAGAGAGAGTCCAATTTTAGTAACAGCCATGGCCATATATTAAAACTTCTTAGATTTTATATAGTTATAAGGTAAGTGATTCAGCGTGTCTTAAAGTGTTCCACTCTTTTCTCCTGGTTTTTCTTTCAAGCTAATGAGATCTATTCTGCAAATACTTAGGCTCTCTCTTTGCCTAACTATATGGTTTCCATGGGATATTTCAGAAAACAAATGGGAAAAATTTTAAGTGACAGTTAAATTCAACAAAAGTGTAACAATAATTCACAAAACCAAACTGAAGTGACGGCCACATGATAAGTCATGAAGAAGTTCAAGCATATAGAAACAATGATAAAAATGTCAGTACTGTCAACTAAACAATGGTGAGAATGAGATTTTAACAAATTCACTATGCCTCCCAAGTCCAAAGATGTTAAACCCTGGAAAAGTATCCACTAGAATCACTAAAATGTTATCTGTTGGAAACAACTGTGGTCAGAAAATTTTGATGTCTGATTTAAACTATGTTAAGTGGCAAATTTGCTGCAAAATTCTTTTTATCATTTCACATTTTAAATCACGTTACAAAGCTGCAAAAGAAGTTTTTCTTTTGTTGAAGCTGAATTTCCCAAAATTGTCTGGCTAGGGACTCCTATTTTCTCCCCACACTCCATTTATATTTTTAGAGCAACCGAGTGACTAGTGTTCTAAGGAAAACTCTTTAGTCACTGTTGTTCTAGAATGTTAAGAAAGAAATATCACCCTTCCTTGATTTCTCTTGTCTTTATAAGCCACATAAACTCTGAAGATACTAGATAGACAGCGGAGTAATAGGAGAAAGAGGTTGAAAGAAAATCCCTTCCAAGGTGCTTTATTGTTTCACCTGGAGAATGCTCAGTAGGTCTCAGAAATTCCTCTGCCTTGATTTTAAAATTATTACAGAAAGCTTCTCCTGAGAAGACCCTTAAATTTTGATCGTTTGAAGAGAACCGAACATACCATTTATTCAGTAATGGGTTGGCCAGCGATGCTTTTCTATCTGCTGCAAACATAAAAGATTTTAAAGAATACTTAGGGTTGAAGGAGATAAATCAGAGACAGGTAAATTTATCTTTGTGTCCCAGGACATTAGTGTTCTCTTTCTTAACAGGGAATATTGGTTTTATTAATCAGAATGCATCTTATTAAAGACATAGAGCCTACTAAGCGCCATCAGAAAAAGGATGCTAAATGGATTATTTTCTTTCCTGTCACAAACAGATGAAAAGCTCTTTACTAAAACCCCAAAGCTGAAAAAAGTAGGATCCGAGTACCACCAAAGTGTAAAGGAGACCGTCAAGAGGCACCGAAATGCACACTCCTCACATTGGAAGGATATCGGGAAGGATGTAAACTAAGATACCCCAATCAAGCAAGTTAAAGAAGACATAGCACCAGTAGTACATGGTGATTTTGGTGAGAGATCATTCCTTTAGCCTTTTCATTATGGTTAAGAGTAAGGTTCTTCCCTATAATACAGTTCTTGTTTTGTTTTTTTTATTTTATTTATTTACTTATTTTAAGATTTTATTTATTTTTTTGACTGACAGAGATCACAAGTAGGCAGAGAGGCAGGCAGAGAGAGAGGAAGGGAAGCAGACTCCCCGCTGAGCAGAGAGCCCGATGCAGGGCTCGATCCCACACCCCTGGGATCATGACCTGAGCTGAAGGCAGAGGCTTAGCCCACTGAGCCAGCCAGGCGCCCCTTGTTTTGTTTTTTAATGATACTATCTTGATCCAGTTCTGAAGTTAGTTAGTTAGTTTCCCTTTCAGAGCAGCCACTAAGTCCACAACCCCACCCACTTCCCTGTAGGACTCTTATAATTGGAGCTACAACAACCCTCTTTAATTGCCCCAGGGCAAGTGCCAGACAACCAGGGAAAGTCCCTTGCCCCAGAGCCTATGAAATTATTCAGACTGGCAATTCACAAGTTGCTCAGAGGATCTAGCTAACCGGATGTTGCTTGCTGTAGGGACTCCTGCCCTTTACAGCTCTAGGTCATTATTCCGTTGTAATGAGTTGCAACCCTGCGTGGCAGCCTTCTTTTATCTAGAGCTGTAACAAAAACAAACAAACAAACAAACACACAAAAATCTGCCTTTTATCTGTTACATAACATGAACAGAATGGTCAAATCTTATGAAACATTTTCCGCTGCCTAGTCAAAGAGGTGGATTATAAAACAAACACGCTCAGAAATAACAGCGATTGTTTGAAAGCTAGGCCATTCACTTCCCACTTAATTATTATTCAGTGAATGAATTTGTTGATCAGAATTCTGTAGGAATTTGAGCGAGTGGGAAAAAATAATCTGAGAGATATGACAGGGCAGAAGGAAAACAATGGTTCAGCTGATAGTCCCATGATTTGGTCAGGCAAAGGATATGTTTCCTGCAGTTTAGGTTGAAAATTGCTAGGTACAGTTTATGGTCACCCACCCAGAATGTGAGCTGTCAGATAAGGACGTGCCAACAGGAGAAGGCTGTGGAATAGACCAGAGAGGCAGGTGTTGAATGGGGGGTTAGCCAGTGAACAAATTTCCCATGTCGGGAATCATGCCATGGAGAGGTCAAGCATCCTGCCCCCAGAATCATACATACTTTTCATCAGAGAGCTAAGAGAGTATTAAGCATCACCAACTAAGCAAAGGATTTCTTTGCTTGTATTTTTATGTACATTTCTTCTGTATGGATTGAATTATGCTCCCAGAAAAATCTATGTTGAAATACTAACACCCAGTACCTCAAAACGTGACCTTATCTGGAAATATGGTCCCTATAGGTGTATTTCATTAAGTTAAGGTCGTTTGGAGTAGGGTGAGCTTTTAATCCAATCTACTGGTGTTCTTATAAGAAGACACGGAGACATGGGGGAGAATACCATGTGAAGATAGAGGTAGAGATTGGAGTAATGCAACTACAAGGCAAGGAATGACATGATTGTTGGTCATCACCATAAAACTAGGAAAGAGCCTGGAATAGATTCTCCCTCAAACACCTCAGACGGAACGATACGGCCCCTCATTCCCAGACTTCTAGCTTCCAGCATAATTTGTGAAAATACATTTTTATTGCTTTAAACCACCCATTTGTCGTACTTCGTTACGGCAGCATTAGGAAATGACTATGTCTTCCAAATTTTTCTTTCTCCCCTCCTGACTGTGGAATACTTAGAGGCAGATGAGTGTGAGGAAAGAGGAGTGAAAACAGTTAAGACACCATCTAAGCCTCCAGGGAGAGAGAATCTGGCAGGTACTGGGAACAGAGGAGACTAGTGTTGAATTGTATATGAAACTGAAGTTTTATATTGAAATAGGTTGAACTGGATATTCTAGACTCTCTATTTTATTTCTCTAACGTAATTTTCATTGCAAAGTATGTGCTTTAATGTGATAAACTTTAAATATCATTAATGGACTAAAAGGGAAAGTAGCAGAAATTTAGTGAAAGTTACTGAGAAAAATAGAATTATTTTGCATATATACATTAAAAAGTTCAGAGTGCTCAGTAAATCTGTACCATAGACTGGACTAGAATGACTGTACCTAAATGGGCATTTTCTGTTATCAGCTCACTTACCGTGAAGCCGCACTTAGCATTTGTCATAACCTTGCCCTTGATGATCGTAAAGGTAAATTAAAAAAAAAAAAGAAAAAAAAAGACAAACTCCACAATTCATTAACAGTTAACAAAATTTACATTATACATTTTGGAGATTTATATTTTACAACATTCAGAAAAATTAAATGGAATTATTTTGGTTCTGGCTTCTAGTCATATCATCTTTCTTTTCCCTCTTGTATTTTGAGACCAAAGTTTTCCATACGACACTATTGTACTAAGCAAATAAACTGTGAATTTTCTATAAACTGCATAATCTATTCAGCAAAATTAAAGCTTAACGTTAGTTGAACTTAAGGTTTTCTAAAAGCAGCTTAGCAACCATTTATTGCTACTTAACTATGCTTCTCAAGTCATGTATCGAAGTATTCAACAAACTAAACAGTCCTCTTGGGAGACTCCAGTATTTACAGAAACAACACACAATGTAGTTGTTTATCCAATCATATAAGCTGTACATAGAACTTTTTTTTTTTGGTGTGTGTATGTGTGTGTGTGTCCATGTGTGAACGGAAATACAGAGTCTAATACTAAAAGAAAACAGAGTATAAATATTTATGTTTTATAGTTGTATATCCATATATAATACCTTATATTATAGTATATATGCTATATTACATATAATATATTACTATTATATCATGTATACTAGATGCATAAATTATAAGATGCTATGTTGGGTACTATTGAAGATAAATATAAGATAATTTAAAGTTTTTTAACTATAGGAGAAAATAAATAATTTCTGAAATTATAAATATGACTGACATAAGTATTAATCAATAATATCACTTTCAATTCCAAATATTTAACCAATTGAGGAATTCATTCTGGAGTCAGTTAAGAAATAAACTAACATCATTTTTGTTTCTTTCTTTTTTCCTGATAAAGCTGAGTGGGAGAATGAAATCAAAAAGAGTCTGCTGCTTCTTTGATTTTTTTTTTTTTAAATGTTGTTGGTATTTTGCTAGGGAATGGATTATATCTGTAGATGAGTTTGGGTAGTGTGGACATTTTTTTTTTTTTAAAGATTTTATTTATTTGACAGACAGAGATCACAAGAAGGCAGAGAGGCAGGCAGAGAGAGGAGGAAGCAGGATCTCCGCTGAGCAGACAGCCCGATCCGAGGACCCTGGGATCATGACCTGAGCCAAAGGCAGAGGCTTTAACCCACTGAGCCACCCAGGCACCCCTGCTTCTTTGATTACTCACCAATCCCACTCTGGGTATGGACCTCAAGTATTTCTGGACTGTCAAGCTGAAATTTTCTGAGAGAACGGTCTCCCATACCATGCAGTTCAGAGGAAACCTAGACATAAAATCCACTTATGAGCAATGGCCTTTAGGACTTTACACTATGTAACAGAGAATAATAGCGAAAATACCACCACTCCTTGTTGGAATCATATACAATTTTCTACTCTAGGACCTTCATCAGAATCATTTAATATTTAACCATTGAATTAGTGCAGATAGTACATTCAGGCAGCCAGGTCCTAAATCCCAGTAAGAGCACCTGAGATTAGTTAAATACTCAATAAACATTGGCTGGGAGTTGGTGCAGGAAGGATAAAGACATATTAAAAACAACAACAAAGACAACCGAACACTTGGAAAGGCTAGATTTGAATTTGCAGTGCAATCCTCCTACGAAGTTTTTTTTTTTTTTTAAAGATTTTATTTATTTGTCAGAGAGAGAGGGAGAGCGAGCGAGCACAGGCAGACAGAATGGCAGGCAGAGGCAGAGGGAGAAGCAGGCTCCCCGCTGAGCAAGGAGCCCGATGTGGGACTCGATCCCAGGACGCTGGGCTCATGACCTGAGCCGAAAGCAGCCGCTTAACCAACTGAGCCAACCAGGCGCCCCCCGCCCCACGAAGTTTTTTAGGAGCTCCCCAAATCAGCAACTGAATAAGATTCAAACCATCTTCAGGTCAGCTGAGAACAATGAATTTGATGTATAGGTAAAATTTAGATTAACTGAAGACTAGACTATAAGGCTAATTCATTCAAGTAGAGGGCTAGCATGAGCAAACACATATGAGTAGGGAAAGCTGGTGCTGATTATACAGTTTAGGAAATGATAGGAGATAAGTTTAAGAAAATAGGCTAAATTGCTTTTTTAAATGCTTTGAATATCAGGTGAGAAACTTTAAATTCGTAAATCATTTGATTTGTATATTAAAATGTGCAAAATAAATTTAACGATGTTATGCTAATTATTTAGTTATCCCATTATCAATAATTTCATTATTTAATTATCTCTTCTAGGCAATGTGATTTAGTTTAAATTTTCCACTATTTAGAAGGAGAAATAAAAGTTAATACTTGAGATTATTCATTTTCTACCAATATCACCTCTTTTAACCCAAAACTTCTTAAAGACTTCTACTTTATCACTGAAGAGAAGTGAGAACTACATTGTTCAGACATCGTTTCCCACAGGTTCAGATTAGGGATTGCCAATGAAGGGCAAGAGTGCAAGATTAGGAGGGCAGCAAAAGAAGAACAAGCTTCTCAGAGGAAGTTTGACCAGACACATCCGCTTCCTGGTGAATGTCCTGATCCATTCACATTTCTGTTGCTTAATGTGACAGGTGGAATTTCCCTAACTAACAGGGAAACTGTCACAGCTTCCCAGTGAGCTGTTTTAAACTACTTTCTTCTAAAACAGTGATAAATTGAATTTTTATCTGTCAGTCTTTCAATATCTTTGTAAATCCCAATGTCCTATGGAATTCCATTCTCGACCAAAGCCTACAAAAAATACCATAGTTAGAAAATGGACCAAAAAAAAAATTACTAAGGTAATTTTTTAGGATTATACAGAATTCTGAGCAAAATAACAAAGCAATTTCTTTAATACATTATAAACTACTATCATTTTTTGATATGTTCTTGAGTTAAAATGTCATTCCAAACTTTTGCCAAGCAGGAATACTTGAAACTACATTCTCTGTGTTCCTTAATAACATTTAGTTCTTGAAAACTCTGACTTTGTGGAGTTGGCATTTCTGTTAAACCTCCGCTAAATTCACTTGATATCACTAAAAATCACATGTAAAAGAATGTATAGAATCAAACTTAGTGTGATTATCATATGACAAAATGATTAATGTAATACATCTTCAAAGCTTTCCCTAGAAGTCTTCTGATGAATCAAATATTTAGGCTCTTGCTTGATGAGCACACATCCTGGTTCATGATAATGAATTTATACTGTGTAAAACATCTTAAAAAATTCTACAACAATTAATGATTTCATATTTGAATTGTACCATATTCCATCTATTATCAATTTGCCTAAAATTAAATAATTGGTCCTTCTTTGAGGTATGTAAATGATCCTCAGAATGTAAATTGGGAGAATTCAGTACATTATAGCTTTTGAATTTTGTTTTTCTTTTGGAGTTGAGGCAGGCTTACATAATCCACCTCCTACAAAAAGTCACCTCTTTCTTCCCCCCTTCTTGTTCTCCTCTTTCTCCATCACCTTCCTGTTCTCCTTCAGTCTTCTCCTAGCCCCCTCTGTCAAGACGTTGACTACTACAGATGAGTTTATTATCACCCACTATGGAAATATAGAATGATCTCTGTCTACATGTTACAAAGCTATTGCTTATTTTCTGGTTCTGGTTCCAAATAGTATGCATGTACACATACCAAAGGCTTGCTTGTATTTACGTACTCACATAAATATATAATATATGGTCTATATTCTATATTAAAATAAATCTTACCAATTACAAATATATAAAATTTAATTCTTACTTTCCTTGATAAAACAGTCTACATTTATTCCCCACAGTTCTACCACCTAGGAAATGTAGAATTCAAGTGCACTGAATTAAGCTACTGAGTGTTTAACATAGTAAGATGACAATAATTAATGCTCAGAATAACTGAATTCATTTATAACTATTTCTTCAAGTGCTCTTTAAATGCTTTTATATTTCTGTATTGGTATTGTGGACAAATAAATATTTAGTACTACAAAGGAGATAGCAGCAAGCCATACATATTGTTCCTGCTTACTGAAGCCAGAATGCGTTTTGAAGTATAAATGTGACTGTGTCATTTCTTAAAATTCTTCATTGGCTCCGCATCTTTCAGGATAAAGTGAAAGCATCCAAGTTAAAGGATATGATCTGGTTTCCTTGTCTTCCTCTCCTGACTCTTCACTCTTTTTAATAAGCCATATGCATTGGGCTGTCTTCTTAGATGAAGACAGTAGAACTTGAAACATAACAGGGAATTATTTTTTAAAAGCCCCTAAATATGAACAAATGGTCCCAGAAAAAGAAAAAAAGTTTGGAAAAAGTGAACCACAATCCCTCTCTCTTACCATTTGCAGAAAAAGTACTCAAAATAGGTCAGAGATCTAAATAAAACTCTAAAGATTCTTAGAGAAAACACAAGAGAAAATCTTTGCACCCCTGATGTACGCCAAATGTCCGAGATAGGATACAAAGGCACAAGCAATGAAATAAAAAGACTGATAAACTTGACAAAGTCACAAGTTAAAGCAAACAAATACCTACTCTTCAAATTTAGTGATACAAAAATGGAAAGGCAGGAAAGAGAATGGAAGAAAAATTTTATCCAAATGTGTATCTGACAAAGGACTTGTATCTTAAATATATAGATAATTCTTTGAATTCAGCTATAGGATAAGCAACTAGATTTAAAGGAAATGTGCAAAGATTGAGCAGCAGCACACACACACACACAATGCATAAGCACATGGAAAGATACACAACATCATTAATCATTAGAGAAATGCAAACTATAAACTATAAATATATAGTATCACATACCCATTAAAATAGCTAAAATTAAGAGATTTATTAATATTAAGTGCTATTGAGAGGGTGGAACAACTAGACCTCTTTTTTTTTTTTTTTTTTTTTTTTGACACAGAGAGAGAGATCACAAGCCAGCAGAGAGGCAGGCGGTGGGTGGGGGTAGGAGACTCCCTGCTGAGCAGAGAGCCCAATGTGGGGCTCGATCCCAGGACCCTGGGATCATGATCTGAGCCAAAGGCAGCGGCTTAATCCACTGAGCCACCCAGGGGCCCCACAATTAGACCTCTTATTCACTCTTGTTGAGAATATAAAATGATGCTGTTGATTGGGGAAAATAATCTGGCAGTTTCTTAAAAAGCAGCTAAAAATACACTAACAAGCAATTAGCAATTCAACTCCCTGATAGTCCTTAAAACTTACATCCACACAAGGCTTCTATCTATACAAAGTTTACATACCATGCAATATAAGAATTTCTGCTTTAGATATGGTTGTCAGAGAAAGTCTCTAAAAACTTTCAAGCTGAAAATTGATTGGCAGGACAAAACGGCTCATGCAAACCTGGGAAGAAGGTGTTGGACTCTAAAATAGTAGCTAGATCAAAGCTTTACAATGGGAACAAGCTTGGCCAAAAACAAAGCCAATATTTCTAGAGAAGATGTTGTGATGATTACAGGCAATGAAGACTTAGAAAAACAAAGAAACCATTTCAAAAAGAAATGTAGAGCCCTGATAAGGAATTAATATAAGGAATTATGTTATTATATATATTATTATATATATTATATTATATTATAATTATATTATATATATATTATTACATAATTATTATATAATTATATAATCCCTAATAAGGAATTAACCAACCAATAATATTTCCCATAGCATAACAAAAAATATTACAAACAAACTGCATTATTTTGACTTCAGATATTTCCAAAGTGTGTGTTTTCAATCTCACTGTTTTGTGTGTATAAATGATGTAGGAGCTCCATGTATCTCAAAAGAGAAAAATGTCAGTATTAATATTGGCTGAAATCCTTTTTCCTATATATACTTAATTGTTTGGTCTAATGCCACATTATACTTGCTTTATATATACTTGGGCCATATTTTTCTTGCGAAGTTTCCCTTCTTGGAGTTCTAATAGTCTTTTTCTCATTAATCTAAGGACAGTGCACCTTTACCATATTATGATCACCTAGTGCATAGAAACTCTAGTCTGTCAAAGCTCTCCCCGCACTGCTGAATTCACAGTGAATGTTCTCCACATACCTGCTGCACAGTCGTCATCTTCTGACTTCCCTTCCTTGAACTCTTGGGTTACAGCTTCTCTTATATATTCCTTCTTTGTAATTTTCTCCTTTATTTTGTTATAATTCACTTTCTTTTTTTTTTAATTTTGCAATTATTTTCATTATTTTTTTTTATTTCTTTTCAGTGTAACAGTATTCATTGTTTTTGCACCACACCCAGTGCTCCATGCAATCCGTGCCCTCTCTAATACCCACCACCTGGTTCCCCCAACCTCCTACCCCCACCCCTTCAAAACCCTCAGATTGTTTTTCAGAGTCCATAGTCTCTCATGGTTCACCTCCTCTTCCAATTTCCCTCAACTCCCTTCTCCTCTCCATCTCCCCTTGTCCTCCATGCTATTTGTTATGCTCCAAAAATAAGTGAAACCATATGATAATTGACTCTCTCTGCTTGACTTATTTCACTCAGCATCTCTTCCAGTCCCATCCGTGTTGCTACAAAAGTTGGGTATTCATCCTTTCTGATGGAGGCATAATACTCCATAGTGTATATGGACCACATCTTCCTTATCCATTCGTCTGTTGAAGGGCATCTTGGTTCTTTCCACAGCTTGGCGATTGTGGCCATTGCTGCTATAAACATTGGGGTACAGATGGCCTTTCTTTTCACTACATCTGTATCTTTGGGGTAAATACCCAGTATTGCAATTGCAGGGTCATAGGGAAGCTCTATTTGATAATTCACTTTCAATTATCTTGCTCAGTTAAGGTATACAAGGACAAAACTTGGAATTTGTGCCCATGTGGAAATGTTTCTACTATGCTTTCACATATATTTGTATAACATGTATAATTTGTGTCTGTGTATTAAGGATTCACAATTGCTTTCCTTCAGAAGCTTGATTTATTGTCCCATTCAGCACCCTGTCTGGCCTAAGAAAATTCCTTTCCTCAGCTGTAGTATATTACAGGTTTGGACAGCTTACATCATCCCTCCTTGAGTTGTTTTCAGTTTAAGTATTTTGTATGCAACTAAGTTCTTTGACACTATATAATGGAAATGCAAGCAATAACACAGTTTCTGATTATATGTAAGCTAAAGATAGCTATTAATAAGGAATCTTAGAAAACGAACGATGCAGACATAATCTCTGATCAAAAACAACTACCTCGGGGCGCCTGGGTGGCTCAGTGGGTTAAAGCCTCTGCCTTTGGGTCGGGTCATGATCCCAGGGTCCTGGGATCGAGCCCTGCATCGGGCTCTCTGCTCAGCAGGGAGCCTGCTTCCCTTCCTCTCTCTCTCTGCCTGCCTCTCTGCCTACTTGTGATCTCTATCTGTCAAATAAGTAAATAAAATCTTTAAAAAAAACAAAACAAAACAAAAAAAAACAACTACCTCTGACTGTTAGGTTACTTTATAAGATACTACCCTACACTTAAATTGAACTCAACTTTTCAAAATAAACCCTAATTAGCACGTTATTCTATTTTCAAACCAGAACAAGTGAATGCTTTTTGTCCCAGAAACCATAAAAATTAGACAAAGCATTTTGTAAAATATGGCTCTGAACATTTCAGTAAAAAATAAACATATGCTGAACTTCTACCTCCTTCACAAGGGAGGCTACAGTAGAGTCTCAGTCTTGATAACAAGGTTAAGTGTACATCTTAGAAAGTTTGTTTGAAGTTGTCAGTTATAAATCTCAAGTCAAGCCTGAATACTTGCTCATTTGGAGAAACTTAAAGGATTCAAATTCTGTTGGTAATGAATGGTACAAAGGTGAAGTCCTTCCGCACAAGAAGCAGGATGCCTGGTCCTCTCCACCCCAGTGCTGAGCTGACAAACATTCAGCTGGTTTTTCTTTGGCTGAAGCCTTTGCCCTCGAGCAGTCCTTCTATGTCTTGAATTACCAAGAATATTTTTTCAGGAATTTTGGGCCCAAGACATTATTTTGACTTTTAACTGTTTTGGGGGAAGTTTTCTTAAAAAAAAAAAAAATTGTTTTGAATTCTTGGCTAAATGACCCATTTATTTCTGGCTCTGTTTCATAAATATAAACAATCCACATGATGGTTTTTAATAATTGTCCATCCCTTATCACAGAACTATTAGCAATGAATGCAATTCTGCTTTAGAATATTACCCACTCAAATGTGAAAAATTTTAGATTTCAAGCGAAAATTTTAAAAATCTCACTGAATGGAAGTTTTCGATATATGATATTTTAAAATAGTCTCTCTAGATCTTGTAGTGCTATATTAAAAATTATTCTGGAGGCCAATATCACATTGAAAGGCAAAATTCAAGTCTTATTAATTTTTTCTTTCCTCTTTGGAAAAGTACACGTGTATGCACATACATATTTACAATAATTCAAATACAATACAATACAATAATTCAAAAATAATACAATGATAGAAATAACAGAATTTACTTACTAAAAAATCAAATCAAATTAAAAAACAACAACTGCAATAATATAATTGATTAGGGTAGGGTTATATATGTCTAGCCATTAGCAACCAAAACATTTTGCATTTTAAGAAATATGTTAGAAAAATAAGGACTAAAACCAATGACTTCTCTCATGTGAAGTAATTACTTTCATGTAGAAAAACTGAGTAAGTTTTAAAAAGTAACAAAAAAGAAAAATAATTTTCTAGCTGCCTTTTTGGTAAAATATATATAAACCTAGATTGATCAGACAATCTAGGTTTCCCTACTAGAGACTCTATGCTGAGAAGAAAATTCAATAGATCTATTGCTACATTCTTCCCCTTAATAGAATATTTAAGTAAATTCAATAGTTTTCTTAAAACAATTTTTTGTAAGATATTCCCCCAGTGCTGTGAAACTACTTGGAATGGTGATATAAAGCCATGATATTTATGGGAGGTTGAGGTAAGAGAATAATGTATTTAAATGCAAAGGAGGGAAACAAATTGAATGGACAGAAAAGTATAAGTGACATTTCAAATCTAAAAATGGCATTTTTCTAGGGACCATAAATCATTCATTTTATTTTGAAGTTTTAATATAGGAAGCTGGCTAGCTCACACACAAATGACTTCATACCAGATTTTTTCCTTCTGGCTGCAGTAACTATTTCAAAGAATTACACATTCAAGTCAATTCAAAAATTATACTTTTATTTATTGAAAGTCACTATAAACTGATTTATTAAGATGATGTAAGTAACATGTAAATGTAGGGAAATTCACATGCATGTTTACCTACTTACTCTTCTTTTGTGCAACATCTGTACCTAGTTACCAATCTCTAAGGATCTTTTCTCAACAAAATATGCAAAAATGGACTCATAGAACCAAGAATTTTAGGATGATGATGTTTTCCATGCATTTTGCTGAAGAGTGTTTTATTTTCTCTTAAAATTCCATTTAAATATGCTTCAATAATTTTAACTGTGACTATAATTTCATATATTTTAGAGAGAAGGGAAGCATATACTCTAGTTAGCTCAATATGTTATATATATATGTATGTATACATATATATGTAAAGTAAACCTCTTTAAAATGTAGAATCTTTAAAATGTAGAACCACGTTTTTATTGAAATATATTTGACATATAACACCATATGAATTTTACCTGCACATGTTAATTTGACGCATTTATACATTGCAATATGGTTGCCACTGTAGTGATCCACTTCTATCATGTCATATAATGATCACATCTTTCTTGTGGTTGGAAAAATTAAGCCTCTTATCGATATTGGTGATTATAATATAATATTGTTGTCTACATTCACCTTACTATGTGTTAAATCTCTAGAACTTACCTACTACTTGTGGTAAACTTAAACTATATCCCCCCATTCCTCTACTTCTGGCTCCTGATAACCACCATTTTAGTCTTTGCTTTTATGAATTCAGGTATTTTTAGATTCCGCATATAAGTGATATAATACAGTATTTGTCTTTCTCTGTCTAACCATCTCACTTAGCATAATGACCTCAAGGTCCATCCATGTTGTTGCAAACGGCATAATTCTCTTCTTTCTCATGACTCAATAACATTCTACTGTGTGTGTGATGTATCACATCTTTATCCATTTATCCATTGACAGGGACTTAGATTGTTTCCATGTCTTGGCTATTATGAATACACTGCAATAAACATGGGAATGCAAATATTTCCTCAATATTTTCTTTTCGTTTTCTTTGGGTATGTATCTAGAAGTGGAATTACTGGATCATATGTCAAGAAGACAAAAGGTAACAAGTGTTGGTGAGGATGTAGAGAAAGGGGAAACTTTACATACACACTATTGGTGGGAATGTAAACTGATTTAGCCATTGTGAAAACAATATGGAGGTTCCTGAAAAAACTAAAAACAGATCTGCTATATGATTTAGCAATTGCACTTCTGGACGTATTCTCCAAAATTAAAAATAGCACCACATTTAAAATGTCTTTTTTTCCTCCTAATTTATTCATTTTCTCACTTCGAGCATCATTCTTTCTATACTATACCCATGTCGTTTCTCTTTCATCTTCATGCTACATTTCATTATCTTTTAGGTTTTAGTGCAGCCTTATTTATTTTAGAAAAAAAATCTAATCAGAATTGCAGGTCAATATATCAATTTACAGCACTAATATAGAGGTTGTGCTTCTTTATCTTTCTCCTAATACTTTGTAGACCCCTATTATTCCAACAATTCTTAACGATGTGGTTATGAGAACAGTGATTAGTATCGTCTGTACTGACCTTGGTCAGGTGAGATGGTACAGATGATGCTTATTTCATAAGCTTGGCCTTTGAAATATTCAGGCCTGGCCCAAAGGGCTCATATACCTGGATGTAGAGCTAAACAGTGGGAGTAAGTTAAAAATGAGTGTGTTTTTAATCCCTTTCTGGACCATTGATCTGATCCTGAAAGAAAGAGCTGTCTTCTTTCTGTTATCACAAGGACTAAAGATCATGTAAGCCTCCAAATTCTAGGGTTTATTGGTAAAGAGAGCCAATATATAAGAAAATAAAGTTACAAGATGGGCAGAGTCAGTATTGCATTGTTTAAATCTCTGCCAGAGCTATGTCTAAATTCAGCTCACTGGAATTCTTTAGCATGTGGACTGAAAATACAGCAGAGTGGTTCAGAGCACAAACTCTGGAATAGTTACTTAGCATTAGATGATGATTTATTAATTAAAATCTGTGCAATTGCTGACAAATTAATTAATGGTTTTAATGCATTACCTATCAAGTGAAAATAATAGTTAATAAGATTGTTGTGTAGATTAAACATGTTGGTGTAGGTAAAACTCCAGAATTCTGCTTAGTATACAGAAAAAGGCACAATGGTTGTTAGTTATTATTGTATAAGCAATAAAGTATGTTTGAACTAGGGTTTTCCCACACTTCAAAATAATAGCTTTATAATAACAATAAACACAAACAGGGAAGTACCTGTCTGCAAAGACTGAAGCAGAGATCTGAGGTGCAAATGTGAGGCAAATAGAAACATTAGGCTGTAATGTGAGCCTGACAGTCGGCTCCTTTTGTAATGCAAGTGCCTGATTTAAGTTTTGATTGCCAAGTTATCCACTTCAAAGCGGCATCCATTCCAAAGAAAGCTGTCAGGAATAAACATATTGACAGCCTCAGGACTAGATAAAGAGTCAGGCCCCCTTACCCCACTGAGCTACTTAGTTTTAGAGGTCTTGTTTGATTTTAATAACTGACCATTTGTTCCACTTCAGTTTTTCTCCTCCTGTACTCTATTTTATTTGTAAGTAACCTCTAGGTCCAACGTGAGTCTTGAACTCAAGACCCCAAGATCAAGAGTCACATGTTCTACCAACTGATCCAGCCAGGCACCTCTCTTCTTGCACTTTAAATTCCTGTTCTTAGGTTTTAAATTCACCAGTTAAGGGAGTTTGCAAAATCCTAAGCCTCCACCATAGACTCCTGGTCATGCTGACTCTCTCACTCTCTCACTCTTGTTCTTTCTCTACCTGTGTCCCCATTGTGTGGCCTTGGGGGTGCTGTGTAATTTCCAATTTCTGTAAGTAGTAAACTTATTTTTTTCCAAAGTTTCCTGATGGCTACTGCTGAAAATGTCTTGCAATCATAGTATGAACCACAAGGGCCAGTCCAGCCACAACATTGCTTATTGATAGGCTGAGGCCAGCACAAAAATTATGGAAAAGAAAAAAAATTCAAAATGTTAACACTTGAGAGAGATAGAATAGACAGTTTTTCAAACATCCAGAATCCTTAGCTATCATGAGATTCCTAATTCATATGGCTAAAAGTTTTTATGGATTGATGGGTTCAGAAGCCATACTTTCATGAGAAGGGAATAGTAATGTGGAAATGGGTACAAAAGTAATCATTCAGAAAAATTTAGCTGAGAAGTGGAGGAGATAGTGTGGTAATTAAAGTTCATTAAGGGACCAAGGGAGTTTTTTTTTTTTTTTTAATTTATTAAAATAGAATTTAAAAATCATCTTTAAAGATGAGGGAGACATATCTACTTGACTGTATAAATGATTCAATTTGGAGGAAGAAATTAAACAAATAAAAAAAAAGATCAAACTCCATAACTCATATAACATAAGCCACATATTTCATACATTTTTCAGTAGCCTATTAAAGAACATAAACTCAATTAAGTAACTTTGAAGATCTAATTGACCTTTTTTCAACAACTCTTGAATTGGGGACATCCCTTCTAATAAATAGAAGGGTGCTTGAAGGAGTTGTACAAAACAAAAGGTTTTTATAGGCAGTAGGAACATGAGGCAAGGAACTTATTAGCAATAGAAGAGAAAGGATTGTTTCAAGATAGGCCACCTTTTTGAGGAAGGGAATGGCAGATATCTTATTTTGCAGATTACTTCACATACTAATAGGAAAATTTCAGTTTAACTGCTTAAAGATAACTTTTGGGAGCAGTTGAATCTGCAGTCAAATCTTGGTTTGCTGCTTTAAAGGCAAATGACTCCATTTTGGACCTTGGTTCTTTTTCAACAAGCCACATTAAACAAGGTAACAGGAAATATGTAAAATTAATGTATTGATATTTTAAATAGACCCAATATATCTAAATATTATCATTTCAATATTTAATCAATTAAAAAATTTGAGATATTTTAAATTCATTTTATACTAATTTTTAAAATCCAGTTTGTATTTTGTTCTTACATTTGAATTTGAACTAACCAAATTACATGCATTTTCTTGAGATTTTAAAAATATATATTTGATTTTGCTGCTTTTTCCCCTAAGAGCGATTTTAAGTATGTTGGATCTCCTTTGTGATGCTTACATGTCTACTAAAATGATCTTCCTTCAACTCTTTGTTATTTTTAGTATAATTGCCTTCAGTTTTCCTGAGACTGTCTTGCATGACCCTGCCTATACTTTGAGCAGCATGTAATCTTTGGGTCTTTGTTGTTGTTTTTATAACTTTAGGCACAAACTTCCTTCACATGTTGGTTTTATTTTTCTCTACTATTTTTTTTCCCCCTTACCTTTGTCAATTTGGTTTTTATGTCTTCTTTTCCTGGAATTTTGTCCTCAAGTAATTTAATCTTTTAATTTTAGCAATTTATCATGAAAGCCAGATTTCACTTTCTTATTATTATTTAATGAAAGAATATTTTTATTGTTCAATGACATACTTTTATGCTTATATAGTTCATTAGCCTTTTTTTTTTTTTAAATCCTAAACATTTTCCCTCTATTTTCATTTTTAGTGCATTTGGGGATTGATCCAGAGCCTGTTGTGATTCTTAGTCATACTTGGAGTTCCTTTTATATAAGCTACTTGGGGAAAATTGTGATTCAGTCATCTGTTTATATTGGACTTATGTTAGGCTTAAGTTGTATTCTATAAAGAACTTTCTCATCAACTGCAGATATAGCTCAGATGTAAGCTTACAAGGGATTTTTCTGGCTCAATGACACTCTGAATGATAAATGATTTATGTTTGTAATTTAGCCTTTGCTTTTTCTGAGATAAAGCAATTACTTGACTTTTTGCCATATCTTCATCTGGCCAAACCTTTTTTTTTTTTTTTCAAGGATAATTTGTCACTGTATAATAATGATTCAAACCCATTTCCTTTGCCACTAAAACAAAAGCTTATTGGTTTTACACTTAAGAATTTACCATCTGGGGGCGCCTGGGTGGCTCAGTGGGTTAAAGCCTCTGCCTTCGGCTCAGGTCATGATTCCAGGGTCCTGGGATCGAGCCCCGCATCTGGCTCTCTGCTTAGCAGCGAGCCTGCTTCCCCCTCTCTCTCTGCCTGCTTTTCTGCCTACTTGTGATCTCCGTCTATCAAATAAATAAATACAATCTTCAAAAAAAAAAAAAAAAAAAAGAATTTGCCATCTGCTTTGATAACTCTGAATGCTTCTGGCTCTATCCAAAGTCTAATGATCTCTCATTATCTGCCTTACCCTGGTCCCATTTTACCTAAATTATTAACTCATTTTTATATATTGTATTCAAGGAGGAGAGATGATTCTTCATTACATGTAAGATGAAGATTTCATCAATAAACCTGTTGTTTTGAACGGCTTCAGACAAAAAGGAACAGAGAATGTCTCTATATTAATCTACTATCTTATTGCAGTAGTGTAATAAAATTTTAAAAATAAGTAATTTTACATTTCATTTTATGATTACAAAAATTAAATTTTAAACTAATTTGTTTTTCAAGTCTAACTTTTATGCAACATTTTAAATTAATAAACCAGTTGTAAAAGTATTAGTGTTTTAATAAGATGTATTTTTATTCCCAGCAATTAAAACCATATTAAATTTTGTTAATATGAATTGAAGGAAATAGCTGCAGAATTTTATCATTTGTTATTTTTTAAACTTATCCAAGGCATGTTGTTTTGCATTCATGTGTCTGTGCTCATGTATAAATCACCTCTGTTTCATAAATGTCCATGAATCTCAAGTGTACAATAAGTTAAACATAATAGTTTAATATTTTAACATACTTAATGAGAATATTGAAAGTAAACATCTCCAATAACTATTTAACTGATTTTAGTGGAATTTCTTTTAATCTCTCAAACTTTATTAAGAGCTTACCATATTAAGAGCTTTGATAACTACTTTGATAACTTTTACCATGATCACATTAACAAATATGTTTGGTTATACCAAAGTTATTTTTGGTGAAAATAAATTTTTAAGACATTCAGAAAAACATTTTTATGATTCAACAAAATTTATTACACTCCAATCTTGACCTGTATATTTGTAGTCTAATAGCTACACTTTGACTTCTCTTTCAAAGAATTTTGTCATAGTCCTATACCATTTTATTTGGTTTGAATTTACTTTTCTTATAACTACATATATGTTTTAAAAGTGTAATTGTTTACTAATCTTGCTATCAAACTCTATTATGATGGATTGCTTTGTCCAAAAGTCTTAGATAATTCTGACTAAAGATAGACTTTCCATCAATTTACATTGAATTAGTTAATTCACATACTTTGTGAACAGTAGGAGGATGACTAATTAATCAGGTTAATGAATATTCCATCCAAAAAGGGATCTATTAGTTTATCAGTTATTTGTATAATCTTTTGATTGACTAAGCAAGTCACAAAGCATTGAAGAGTTCATTATCTATGAGTAGAAAATAATAAAAGCAAACAAAAATCCTTTAGCTGGGAGCAAAAGTTTATCTTAAAGAATGATCTCTGTTTTAGAAAACACATTGGACCTTTGGTTTATTTGTTTTGGAAAGTTTGTGCTCAGGTCCTGGTCAGAATGAGCTGGGAAAGAGGCCTAGATTTAGTAAACTGTATTGCAGAAGACTATTAAATTTGGGGAAGGAGACTGGGGTAGAGAGTGATAATAGCTAGAAATAGAACAAAAGAGTTACCCAAAAAAAGGGAAGAGCAAAGCAAAGAGTTGGAAGGATAAAGCCAAGTGATTAAAAAAATAAGAATCAGTAAAGCATCTGCAGTTAAAGGCAGGGGTTCTAGTACTGTGGTTTGCTGAATTGCAATTCCCAATCATGGTAAAATCTTCACTTTTTCTTTAGGAAAAATTGAAAACATGCACCTTATTGTACATTTATGTCAGAATAGTGTGGATAAAAGTAAAGTTATAAACATCATGGCGTGAAAGATACTGAGGTTTTAGGGGAGCCAGAAAATTGAAGACAGATACGGGTAAATAATATTTGGCACTTCTTAAGAAACAGTGCTGATAATGGAAGAGGATTTCTTCTTATGCTCAGGAAGAAAATTTGAGTTAATTTTAAGAGAATGTTGAAGTACATGATGAATTCTGGATTACAATTAGATGAATGCAGTATTATTAATTGAATGAAAATTAATAGCTAAAACCACCATCATTAAAATAATTTTGCTTCTGTAATTACTTGGGATTGGTATAAAACATCTAGCACCCATTCCCTGCATTTTACAAATGATCTTCAATATATCTCCATAACGATTTTAATTTTTGTGTTTCATTTACTCTTAAGTAACTGCTCACTCACATGCATTTATCTTCAGGCAATTATGTTCAGTTTTTAACATATAAGGACTCTTCTTCTGTTTCAAATAAAACTATATCCTATAAGGTAATCCACCCTATAACTATAAAGCAGTCATATACCCAAAAAGTCAAACGTATTCAAGAGAAATATTGAACAATCTGCTTTCATTTTAAAAGATTATGTTATGACTGAAGATCTGTTAGTATAACATTGGTGGAGACATATTAGTTGCTTTTTTCTTTCTCAAATTTTCTTCTCCTGTATGTTATAAAAAGCACTTCATGGTATGTTTATTTTTCTGTAAAATTTTCTCTCAGTATAAGCATTTGACTGTATTTTCTGATCATTCTCTCCTGTCCTTGCCACAAAATCGAAGACTTTTTTCATTGGATACATACACATCTCCAACTGGTGATATCCCCATCAGTCGAAATGAAAATTAATTTCTTTCTAAAAGAAAACATTATTTTCAATGTTTTCCAAAATCATGGTCCCCACAACAAATCTAATTTATTTGCCCACCCATATTTTTACCTTGGGTATCTATAATATTTCCCCCAATACACTACTGATTAGAAATTCTTGTTTCTTTCTAGAGCATAAGAATATGCCTCTCTATAAGAAGGTGTCTGTATAAAGAATCACATCACTTTACTGTTTTATAGTTTCTTTCCTCATTTTGGTCACTATTTTTTTATGTTGCCAATTATGATATGTTGGTCTCTATAGAATTGGTTGCCCTACATTATTGTTTTTTTGAGTATTGAAAAAAATCATTTTAGAAAATTTAGTAATGAACACAAACTAACATTGTATTTGAAGCTTGTATAAGGGAAGAACCCTCTGACTAAGCTAGTTCAAAAATCCAATATGATGGGGACATTATACAGACACAGAAAGTGTTTAAATATTCTTTATTACACTGTATATACGATAAAACATACATAGCTAAGATTATCAGATCCCTGAATGACCATCAGCTTGGTCATTATATAACTAGTTTTCTAAATGAACAGGAAGAATTGCTTCCTAATGCTAGAAGAAATTAGTTTCTCCCCAAAAGAATGTTGTCAGTGACACCACAAGAAATATCTTTCTCAGATCAGGTTTTTGTTGATTTTCCCCTCAAAACTGTACTTTCTTCAATACAGTTTAAAAGCTCTCATCTTTTTTAAAATGTTCTTTCTTAAATTGGGAGAGTAATTTTCTTTTAGGAAGCACGTTACTGCTACTAGTTTGTGCACTAAAACAAAGGTGTACCCTACAGGCACCAATAACTGTAGAGTCAGCTAATATGCCGTTAAGAGAGAGTGTTCTAGTTTACTCTCATCTTCATTGTCTCATCCCTCGGCTTCAGATCATTTGCTTTGTCTGTTCTAAGATTCACTCTAAGAGGCTATTAAATTGTATCCTTCTGCTTACCTTTCCTAGCAGTTTCTTATAGGAGAATTTGTACAGGTAAAAATAATTAGCCATTGCCAGTCTCGAATCAGCAATTAGCTTCAATTAACACTTCCCTGCTGCTCTGTCAGGCCTGTGCTGACTTCCTTCAGCTGCATCACACCCTGAAGCTTGATCACAATACAAGCTAAAAATGTAAGCATCACTCATATCTTCTCATTCTGATGGACAAACTTTTTGATTACCTCCTGTTACCAAAGCAAATTACTTATTTTGTGGGTTCTCTAATGCATGCAGCTGTAGGCAAATCAGTATCTAGGTGGCAAAATGAGACCATGAAATATATAGGAGGTTGGTGGAGATAAGCTATAAAAAAAGAATGAAACTTGGGGCACCTGGGTGGCTCAGTGGGTTAAAGCCTCTGCCTTCAGCTCAGGTCATGATCCCAGCGTCCTGGGATGGAGCCCCACATCAGGATCTCTGCTCAGCGGGCATCCTGCTTCCCTTCCTCTCTCTGCCTGCCTCTCTGCCTACTTGAGATTTATGTCTGTCAAATAAGTAAATAAAAATCTTTAAAAAAAATTAAAAAAAATAAAGTTCTAAAGATTTAGCCTAAGGGGAAACAGGATAAGCACAAAAGTTTTATACAAATGGGTTAATCCCAGATTTTCTAGTAACTGTAAAAATTTAAAACAATGTATGTTTTTGAAAAAGAATTTTTAAAAAATAATAAAAAAACTTCTAAGGCAACACTATAAAACTTCTAAATTTTTGTTATTAACAGTATTTAATGATTTATCTTATGTTATCTTCTGGGAGTTCTATAGTTTTGTGCTGTACATTTAGATCTGTGATCAGTTTTGAGTTAGATTTTTGTGAAGGATATGAGGTCTCTGTCTGGATTAATTTTTTATAGAATCAGCTTGTTGGTATCCACAAAGTAACTTGCTGGATTTTGACTGAAATTGTATCAAATCTACTGATTAAGTCAGGAAGAATGGATATCTTATCTATACTGAATCTTCCTATCTATGAATATGGAATATCTCATATTACATAGTTCTTTGATTTCTTTTTTTCAGAGTTTTGTAGTTTTCTTCATATAGAAATATATATGAATTTCATATAAAAATATATGAATTTCTTCATATATTTTGTTAGAGATTTATACCTAAGTATCTTCCTAGTATTAAGATGCTAATGTAGGGGCACATGTGTGGCTCAGTTGGTTAAGCATCTGTCTTCGGTTCAGGTTCCAGGGTCCTGAGTGCCTTGAGATCAAGTCCCTTATGGGGCTCCCTGCTCAACAGGAGTCTGCTTCTCCCTCTGCCCCTCTATCCTGTTCATGATCTCTCTATAATTTCTCTCACCTTCCTCTTTCTCAAATAAATAAATAAATCTTTTTAAAAAGATGTTAATGTAAATGCTGTTGTGTTTTTAATTTCAAATTCCAATTGTTTATTGCTGATGTACAGGAAAGAATTGACTTTTGTACTTTGACATGCCACGATATGCTGCATGTCATTATACATTTTTCCAGAAGTATACAATGTACAACACCAAGAGTGAACCCCAACATTAACTATGATCTTTCTGTGACAATGATGTGTCACTGTAGATTCATCAATTGTAATGAATGTATGACTCTGTTGAGGCATACTGATAACGAAGAGGCTATGTGTGTATGAGAGCAGAGGATATATGGGTCATCTCTGTACCTTCCTCTCAATTTTTCAGTGAACCTAAAACTGTTCTAAAAAATAAAGTCTATTAACAAATATTTAATGGTTTGTGATATAAACTTTAAAAACAGAGATTACTATGGCAGAAGGTTTAGTTGCCACCAACACAATTTTTTTTAAATCTTTATAAAAACAGAACCGTACATATGTAGCCAAACCAAACGAATGTTCATCCACCCAAAGCAAAGGAAACCAATAAAAACTGACACTGAGATTCTGTAGTGAAGAAAGACAGGCTCTTTATGGGCGTGATGACACCCAGGAGAATGGAGAGCTAGTGCTCTATCATTATCTATTATTAATACATTCCAAACCCCTTATTAGAAATGTATATATCATAAATATTTTTAAATCATCTTACCTTTTTGTTTAGGAGCCACTATTTTCGTGCTTCATTCTAGCCAAATTAGTTTCTAGACTTTCTGCACAAATGTCATCTTTGAGATTTTTCAAAACATGTTTCTAATAAAGTACCCAAAACAGACACAGAATACTTAGAATTCAACAATTAGAAGACAAACGAACCAAACAAAAAACTGGCAAAAGATTTGAATAGACACCTCACCAGAGAACATAAATAGAAAAAACAAACAAACAAAAACCATGGGAAAAGATATTCAACATCATTTGTCATTAGGGGATTGTAAATGGAAATGATAATGAAATTCCTGCAAACACCTATTAGAATAGCTACAATAAAATAAAAAGACACTGACAGCGAGGCTGCAGATCTACAGAAAGTCATATTCATTGTAAGTTTGTGCAGCCGTTTTGGACAACAGTTTAGCAATTTCTTACAAAACTCAGTATCTTCTTGCCATAGGATCCAGAATTTATGTTCTTAGGTATCTACACAACTAATTTGAAAAATTATTCCATGGAAAACCTACATGTGAGTGTTTACAGCAGCTTTAATGATAATCACCAAAAGCTGGAAGTAATCAAAATAACCTTCATTAGGTTAATTGATAAACAAACTGTGTTATATCCCATGAAATGAAATGTTATTCTGCAATAAAAAGCAGAATAGCCAAAAAAGACATGGATGAACCTTAAATGCACACTGCTAAGTAAAGAAGCCAGTCTAAAAAGGCTACAGATTGTATAATTTCAATTGTATGATATTCAGGAGTAGGCATAACTATAGTAATGGTAAAAACATTAGTGGTTGCCAGGGGGCTGGGGAGAAGAGAGGGCTGAATAGGTAAGCACAGGGAATTTTTGGATGTTCTGAAATTATTATTTATGATACTATAACAATGGATAAAGACACTGCACATTTGTCAAAACCCACAGCCCATTACAGCGCAAAGACTAAACCTTAATGCATGCAAATTCTGAAAAGTCATGTAGGAAGTTGGAGATCCCAGGAGGGAATATAGAGTGTGACAAGATAGTCTAAATGTATAACAAATACATGAAAGTGCTGACCTAAATAATTTTGGAAATGAGTGTAGTCTGCAGAATTTAAGGCAAAACAAATTACGCATAAGCATTATAGTCTGCTTAGTAGAGTTGTTTTCCATGGGAGTGCGGGTTAACAATTCTGATGCTGATTGACATTCACACTGGAATTGAACAATGAAGTAAATAAGTGGCAAATGGTGGCAGCCAGATTTTTATTGGTGAGTGAGAATTTATAGGTAAGGGAAAGAACTAACGTAATTCACATTACTAGTAATCTAATAGTACTGATAGATCAGAACTGGAGACAAGAGAATAAGCTCATGTTAAATTTAGCATAGATTCAAATTGTTTCATACAGAAATATTTATAGATATGTCTATATACATGACTTAGTAGACACACGTGTAGTTCCTAGCTTGGACACCTAAGAAGGCTTAGACATAAGGGTACTTCAGTAGCATTGAACACACTAGTACCTGGTTCTTGATTTCTAAGGCTATTGTCCAATAAAAGGAATGAGGGATCCATAGAAAATGGCTGATTCTAGGATTGGAGCTAGAAATAAACAAGATGAGGTTAAGAGAATTGTATAGTGCCAGAATGTAAGAAAGTGAATTTTTAAATACCTGGATTGATGAGAGTATGTCAAAGGCAGACAGGAATCAAATGAAAGAATACTCAATGGCTAATGCTGGACCAATTTGAGCAACAAAAAAATTAAAATAGTATTAAGTCACAATCCAATGTATGAAATAAAAATCTATGATCTGGGACACCTAGGTGGTTCAGTGGGTTAAAGCCTCTGCCTTCGGCTCAGGTCATGATCCCAGGCTCCTGGGATCTATCCCTGCATAGGGCTCTCTGCTCAGCAGGGAACCACTTCCTCCTCTCTTTCTCTGCCTGCCTCTCTGCCTATTTGTAATCTCTGTCAAATAAATAAATAAAATCTTAAAAAAAAATCTATGGTCCACTCTGATATAAATGATTGAGGAAATAAATAAATGGGGAAAGAGATACAAATGTCCTTTGCAGAAGAATTCTAAATAAATTTATGTAGAAATTACACTCTCCAAGACCTGGGGCATAGTTCCCCAATTCTTATGTGTGGGCTGTGCATAGCAGCCAAAAAGTACAGTATGGGAAGGGTACAAAAAAGTAACCCTATGGTAGAGAAACCTGACCAACTTCCATTAGGTGATCAAAGTCAGCATCAACAATAATAATAAGAATCACCTATATGTCTATAAAATACTAATCCCATACTCTTCAAAACTATCAAACTCATCAAAAATGAGGAAAATCTGAGAAACTGCCATAACCAAGAGGAAACTAAGGAGACACAATGACTAAATTTAATAATGGCATCTTGGGTTGGGTCCTGGAATGGAAAAAGGGCACTAAGTTAAAACGAAGGAGAGAAAACTAAAGGAATCTGAAAAAGGTATGGTCTTTAGTTAAAACTAATGTACCAGTGATGTTTCACTGATTGTATCAAATATACCATACTAATGTAAGATGTTAATAATACAGGAGACTGGATATAGTATGTATGACAACTTTTACTATATTCACAATTTTGCTGTAAATCTAAAATTGTTCAGAATCTTTAAAATTTTGGTTAATAAATTAAAATCTTATTAGTAGATTAAAAATTCTATTTTTAATTTAATTTAATTTTTTCAGTGTTCCAAGATTCATTGTTTATGCACCACGCCCAGTGCTCCATGCAATGCGTAACCTCCTTAATACCCACACCCAGGCTCACCCATCCCCACAGTCTCCTCTGCTCTAAAACCCTCAGTTTGTTTCTCAGAGTCCACCATTACAATGTTTTCTATTTTTAAAAAAGAATTGATTATGCTCAAGAAGCAAATGAAAAAAAGCTACTGATAGCATATGCCATATTTCATAGTTCTGTTCAAACAGCATTATACCAAACCAAAGATGTTTTTGACCATTATCATTTCATTTAGTGTTTGCAAGAATATTAAGAAAAAGGACTAATGGATAAGGTAACATCGTAGCAATGGAGAATAAATGGTCTTTATTCTGGCTTCTTCTAAACTGCATTGTTTCAAATAGGCTACAGTAACACAAAGGGTTATCTGGAACTTCTTGTAATATAATTTACCCACACTTTCTTAAAAATAATTATTCTGATACACAATGAGGTGAAATATGAACACATGGTATTAGGTAGATTTTATTCTTTCCACTAACAGAGGTTATTGGTGTTAGCAATGTTGCCAGAGTTTCCATTAATTTGGGGTCATTAGTCTATTTTTGGCTCTAATGCAGTTTTCCCTCTTATTCTTCACTTTTTTTTTTTTTTTTTTTTTTTTTTTACACAGAGCACATTTATTGAACTGTGTGGCTTCTATAATTTTCAAATAAATACCACCTAAGTCATGTTTCATATAACAAGTCCTTAAAATTATAACAAGATAACATGTATCCCTATTACAGCATATATCATTTGATCATTCTTTAAGTAAATTAAAACTGGTTATACTTTGTTGCTAAGAGAGTAGATCTTAAAATTTCTTATTACAAGAAAATAATCGTAACTATGGATGGTGATGAATGTTAACTAAACTTATGGTGGTAATAATTTTATAATATTTTATGTATATTGAATCATGCTATACATCTTAAAATAATATAATATTGTATGTCACTTATATCTCAACAAAAAAAACTTGAAACAATGTTGGTTTGTAACCCTCCTGGCAGCTTCCCTGGTATAACCTGAAACTGGCCTGTGTACTCAGAGGGCATAGAGAGATAGAAGAGGCAGTTCACTCCAGGTTGATAAGTGGCAGTTTCAATAAAAAAAGGGAACTCACATATAAGGTTTGTTTTGGGCAGCAGCAAAATGAATGGACTCACAAAGTAGCTCATCAAAGCTTAAGTTTATAAAGAGGCCTTAACTGGGTTGAGTCATATATACTGTGCGGATGCTCTCACCATCACATCAGTTTTTCAAGGCTGTGTTCTGAGAGCAACCTCTGGAAGTGGAAAAGGCAAGCAGAACCCACATTTCAAGGACATGGGAGGGGGTAAGTAGCCTTCTAGTACCAGAGTCCAGCTCATAGTCAACTAGTGGTCATGGCTTTTCAGTGACACTCCCCAACAAACAAAAAAGTGGGAATAAATTATCTGTAACTTACATAAAAAAATAGGTTATTTTTTCTAAAATATAAAGAGCTCCTACAAAATAATAAGAGATTAACAACTTAATAAAAAATTGGGAAAGGTTCATTTTATGTGAATTCTTTTTATAAGAATTTTGAATGGCTCTTAAAATATGAAAAGATAATCAACTTTCTTCATAATGTAATAAAAGAAATACAAATTAAGTCCCACCATGATATATTTTTTACCTATTCAGTTAACAAATATTTAAAAATGTATTAAACAAATAAAAATTTATATCATCTGTATTGGCTAGAGTATGGGAAATAAGCACTCTCATACATTGATGGTAGGAGTATAAATTGATATAACTTCAACTTAAGGTGATTTGGCCAAATCTATCAAAAATACAAATGCATATGCTGTTTAGCCAGAAACTTTACTTCCAAAGTTTTTCTATAAATACATGCATACATATAAAAATATTTACATACAATAATATTCTAAAAAATATTCTCTTGAGCATTATTTTAATAAATAAAGTTTTTAAAAACCCATAACAATAGAAAAGTGGTTACATAAAATATCCATAAACTGGTATGCTTCACAAGAGTCAAAAAAGAATGAGGTTTATGTACTTAGCCTATAAACTGATACAGACAATATATCATTTTAAAAACCTAGGGACAGAGCAAGTTATATACCATGTGTATGAGCAGTATATTTCTATATAACAAAGCACCCCAAAACGTAATAAAACACCCATTAATACAAAAAGTGGTTGCATTCTTTCCTGAATGATACATTTTTATCTGGAATTGTTACATTTTTGTGTCTATGTATGTGCATATATTTGCATTGGAATGGATAAATATAAATTTAAATAAATATAAAATATATATTTTACATACAGGAAGAGATTATACACTCTTCATAAGTATTCCATTTTTATGCTTTCATTATAAATCCTAAATGAATTTTTAAAAGTACATTGAAAAGTTCCTCAACCCCGGAATTATTATTGTGGTTAAGACAGATTTTGAAATAGATCATGAATATTTTTGTCTGCAAAGAATCACATCGTCTTTGTTCCCCAAATCCAAAAATGATATTTGCAGTTTTAATGACTTTGCAACCACATTCTGGTTTTTGTAAGTGTCAGATAAGATTTTATATGGAATTAACTTGTTCACAATAATTATTATTCATTATTTTTATTATATTTATTATTATGCCTATCATAATGCTTAACCATATAAGAAGAAGTGAATAGCAGTTTAATAAAGATTTAGATTTTTGGTTTCTTTTTTTTTTTTAATATTTTATTTATTTATTTGACAGACAGAGATCACAAGTAGGCAGAGAGGCAGGGAGAGATAGAGGAGGAAGCAGGCTCTCCACTGAGCAGAGAGCCCGATGTGGGGCTCGATCCCAGGACCCTGGGATCATGACCTGAGCCGAAGGCAGAGGCTTAACCCACTGAGCCACCCAGGCGCCCCTAGATTTTTGGTTTCTGTCATGTTTGAAATTTTGGTAGCAAATTGGAATCAGGATGACTAGTAATTCAAGCAATTAATAGGCTATCATATTCCTGGGAACAAAAATGTCTTTATCAAAATGTTAATTAAAGCTAACTATGCATAAAAGTCATATTTCTGTCCCAAATTATACATAAAGTTACCCACCTTGGGCTTCCTGTCTCATGCACACCCAGCTTTTCCCCTGGAGTCTTCACACAATGTTATTCTTTGTCCTTAGCACACTCCTGCCAACTCATTTTCTGGTGAACTTCTGCTCTTAATTCTGAGCTCATTTATCTTATTACTATAATAATGCCACATTAAAACCACCTTAAAACCTGGTGCTTTACCACAGCAAAAGTTATCTTTATGTATGAGTCTATAGTCCACTGTGAGATCATAATGACATAGTCTGGGCTCAGCTGATCTTGCCTGGGCTCCCTCAAACATTTGCAGGAAGCTGGTTATTTGGCATAGGCTGACTGATGTAGGATGACTCTACTTGTGCTCCCATTCTTCCAACCACCTACTCTCAGCATGCTCTATGGTGGCAAGAAGATTACCAAGGGAAGCGAAAACACAAATGTGCTTTCTCAATCTTCTGCCTGGTCAAAGAAATTCACCCACAAAGCCCAGAGTTAGTGTGGGAAGATCTTGTCAAATGATACAAATATTGGCAGGCATGAAAAAAAATGGAGTTATTCATGCAATGCATCTACCATAATATCAGTTATTTCTTTTATAAGCAGAAAAAAACTACATTCTGAGTCCTATCAGAGGGAAGTAAATTGAAGGATTAAAGAACAATAATAGAAAACACTAATTAGAGTGATATTGCAAAGTTCTTGACTTTTGTGAGAGATTTTATACACGGCTTCCTTACATAATTTGATTTTTTTTTTTAATCTAAAGAATTAGATGAGTTACTGTTATCAGGATTTAGTCAGAAGGTTTTGGTCATCTATTCCTGTGCAACAGTGTGCCCCAAATTTAGTGGATTAATACAAGAACTATTTTATTTGGAGCACCTGCGGGGTTTAGTGGGTTAAGCGTCTGCCTTTGGCTCTGGTCATGATATCCAAGTCCTGGGATTAAGCCCCATGTCGGGCTCTCTGCTCAGTGGTGAGCCTGCTTTCCCATCCCCCTCTGCCTGTCTCTCTGCCTACTTGTGATCTCTCTCTCTCTCTCTCTCTCTCTCTGTCAAATAAATAAATAAATAAATAAAATCATTTAAAAAAAAAAAAAAAGAACTATTTCCCTATAGGGAACTAGAATAGTTCCCTATCCTATGAATCAGGAACTTTAACAGGACACATGTCAGGGACAGCTATCTTTGTTCCATGAGTCTGCTGGGGCTGAAATGCCCAAGATTATTTCTTGTTTCACATGTTTAGTACCTCAACCAAGATTGCTTCAGTGGTTGAGGAAAAGCTGAAATGTCTCAAGTAGGACTGTGTGATCCATTTCCAAGATGAATCACTCATATGGCCATCAAGATGGTCCTGGCATTCAGGTAGATGCTCCAAAGAGACTTTCAACTGAAAAAAAGTATGTCCCTTGTTGTCAGTTGGGATCCTTCATTCTCCTGATCATGATGGTCTTAGGTTTTCTCACAGCATGATGGAATCAGTGTATTTATACTTCTTAGGTGGTTGCTTATTTCTGAAAAGTACAGAAGAAGCAGAAGTTGCTAGAATTCCTTATGGCTTAGGCCCAGAAATGGCACAACATCATTTACTTAAAGGAGATCATATAGACATCTGGGAGGGGGAGGGGCAGTGGAAGTACTAAAAACATGTGACTATCAGGAAGCATTATTCATTAGGGTTGCCAACATGACCTTTTACAATAGTCTACTCTCTGTCCTCTGCTAATTTATGACCTAACATACACAAAACACATCCAAACACCCACCAAAGGCACTCCAAAACTGATCTTGTTACAGCATCAAACTCAAGTTTGAAGTCCCAGGTCATGTTATGTAACTCATATTCAGATAGGAACAAGACCTCTGAAGTATAGTTCCTCTCAATCTGAATATCTATGGACTAAATAGATAGGTTGTTTTTTTTCCCCCATATTTAAAGTAAGAACTGCGTAATTTCAATAAATATTTTGTTCATAATGAGGCATTGTTAATGAGTTATACATAGCATCCATTTGTTTATAATCTTTCTTAAATACAGTCAAGCACATGTAACCAGTTCTTAATGAGATCCCGGTTTTACTCCTGGGAATGGTTCTATGTGATTCTTGTATCATATGTCTATACCATCCATATGGTCTATATGTCTTCTGTGATCTTTGAATCTTCCTTCTGAGTCATATTTTACTTAAAAAAAGAAAAATGACATGCTTGTAGCTGAGAAGCTCTCCCAGCCTCTTATCTACCTGTAAGAAATTGGAGGCCTAGAAACCTATATCTATTTTGCAGTTTAGTTAGCCCTTTTTTTCCAAATTAATATATTTTTCTTTACAAGTATGGGCATTTCCTATGTATTAAGTTATAATCTTCTCCAGTAGACACAGCACAAACACATTTACACATGTGAAAACAGGCACACGAACACATCTCTCAAACAGGTAGTCTCCCCTTCACCCTGTGCTGTATACCAGGGTTCTTAAAATTGTTATGGGCTTTATTCTCTGGTTGAGAGAATCTTGACAAAAGGTCTTACAGGAATTTTGTTGTGAAGATGGTAGTTTCCGGACTTTTAATCTCTTCACTAAGACCATTTCTTATTTTGAGAACCTTAAACTATCTCCAAAAAACGTTTTTTTTTTCATTCTTTATGAAGAATAGTTTTATTTTTCAATATCAGTTTTGGTTTAGAAATATTATCCTTAGATTCTGCTTGAAAGTGATCAGTTTTTCATTAGTTCATTTCTTTTCATCGTTATATATATAGATAAAATAAAGCACATAAAACCAAAAACCAAACAGTAGTTGGCACTTTTAGTATCTGCAATGAAATTCTCTTGGCCAAATATGCAAGTTTACAAGTTAATTAAAAATATTTTTTATCTTTGGAGTGCCTGAATGGCTCAGTAGTTTAAGTATCTGACTGTTGGCTCAAGTCATGATCTCATGGATCCTGGGATTGAGCTCCCTGTCCCACTCTGCACTCAGTGGCGAGTTGGCTTGAAGAATTGGTACCACTGCCCCTCCCCTGACTCACAGTCTCTTGCTTTCTCTGTATCTCTAAATTATATAAATAAATATTTTTTGAAAATATATTTCTTGTCTTTAAAGTCACCACAGTGATATTCTTTCCAATTGTCCTGCCAATAAAAATGTAAGTTTCATTTTCTCTGATTTCCAAAGGCAATTTCTTCACTGTCCTTTTATATACCTCTAAGTCTCCTCAACTTTTTTCAGTCTGCCACCACTGATACAAGTCAAAACTACTTTTTTTTTTAGATTTTTGTTATGTCAACATCCAAATTCTAGTTACTAATATTTAAGTAATCTATATTTGTTGCCTTAGAGCTTTTAAACTGCTATGACAAAATGGCACAGATTGGGTGCTTATGTAAACAAAAAAACTTAATATTTGTTACAGTTCTGGGGACTGGAAGTCTGAGTTCAGAATTCCAGCATGGTCAAGTTCTGGCGTAGTCCCTTTTCTCAGTTGCAGACTGCCAATATCTCATTCTGTCCTCACCTGATGGAAGAGAGATCTCTGAACTTTTTATTGTAAGGACGCTAATCTTATCCTAATCACCCCCCAAAGGCCCCACCTCCTAATACCAGCATCTTGGGGGTTATGAATTTTGAGAAGACACATAGAAGTTGTTACTGTCTGAACTGGGTTGCACCCCCAAATGCATATGATGAAGCTTAACTCCCAGTGTAACTGTATTTGCGGATAGGACCTTTAAAGAGATAACTAAGGTTAAATGAAGCCATAAGGATGGGGCCCTAATCCAATGTGACTAATGTCATTATAGGAAGAGGAAGAGACACTAGGGATGCAAGGACACAGTGAGACTATAGCTATCTGTAAGCCAAGGAGAGCAGTCTCTGGAGAAAAACCAAGCCTGCCTATGCTCTGAAACTGGACTTTCAAGCTGCCAGAACTGTGAGATATAAATTTCAACTCTTTTTTTTTTTTTTAAGATTTATTTAATTTATTTATTTGACAGAGAGAGATCACGAGTAGGCAGAGAGGCAAACAGGGTGGGGGGGGCAGGAAGCAGGCTCCCCGCTGAGCAGAGAGCCTGATGCGGGGCTAGATCCCAGGACCCTGAGATCATGACCTGAGCTGAAGGGCAAGGCTTAACCCACTGAGCCACCCAGGCACCCCTAAATTTCAACTCTTAATCTATGGTATTCAGTTAATGGCAGCCTTAGAAAACTAATACACCTGTATAAGAAACTACTCAACATTTAGTAGCTTCAAATAACAGCTATGTTATTTGCTCATGATTCTTTGATCAGGCATTTGGACAAGGTCTTGTAAGGATAAATCCTTTTTTCTCTACATAATGTCAGTCCAAGATGGTTGCTTTATTCACATATCTGGTAAATCAGTTAGAATGGTTTGAATGTCTGGGAGCTGGCCAGGATCCATTTTCAAGATGTCAAAATCATGTGGCTGGCAACCTGGTACCAGGTATTGGTTGAAGGCTTATCCAGGACTCTCGGTTAGGGGATCAGTGTTTGCTCTGACCCATGGGAGCTTCAGTTATCTTTCATGTGCTCTCTTTAAATGGCTATTTTAGGGGCGCCTGGGTGGCTCAGTGGTTTAAGCCGCTGCCTTCAGCTCAGGTCATGATCTCAGGGTCCTGGGATCAAGTCCCACATCGGGCTCTCTGCTCAGCAGGGAGCCTGCTTCCCTCCCTCTCTCTGCCTGCCTCTCTGTCTACTTGTGATCTCTCTCTGTCAAATAAATAAATAAAATCTTTTAAAAAAAATAAAAAATAAATAAATAAATGGCTATTTTAGCTATCTGAGTCTCCCGTATAGAATGATGGTCTCAGACCTGTTGCTTTACATGGCTAACAACTTCCTGATAAATTGTCACAATGTCTTAAAGTTTTGGCCTGGGACTGGCACAGCTACACTTTCTGTCACACTCTTTTGGTTAAAGCAGATCACAGAACTGGCCTAGATTGAAATAAGGAAATGAATAGCACTTGATTTGGAATTATCTGTGGATTCCAGTTATGTTTTATCATGAATACAAATAAGGAATAATTAAAAATTATTTTATTGACAGATTTTTTAAAAAAATCACATCTGTTTTAGATTGCCTTACAAAATTAAACAATGCACAGGACATTTCTATTTTATATCCAGGAAAAGTAGCTACAATTGAGGCCTTTTGGAGTCATGCATATCCCTAATCTTTATGAATTAGGTGGCATAGTATATTTGCATAAGACTATATTTATGATGCTTTCTTATGCCTGTGTTTGTTTTCCATTAATTATGTAAGATCTCTTAAAACTGCCTAAATCCCAGTGTGCTGCAGGCTGTGTTCCAAAATTTTATTTTTATGCATAAGGTGCACAATGGAGAATCCTAATCCTGAGGGAAGTATTTAATTTAGTTGTTAGTGAATCAGAGAACACTATTTCTTCAAGTGTCGACTGTCTTTCTGTTGCTGAAATCTCATTATCATTGTCTCAAAACTCAGTGTTAATTACACTTTATTAGTATACACATATCTATTAGCATTTTTCAGAGACCAAAACAAATTTAGGAGCAAGGTGGCTAAATTTTTAAAATCATTTTTTCCCTTACAAGACACTTTTTTTTCTTTTCTTAATAAGAGATATGGGCAATGTTCTAAATTGCCCTCATATCACTCCTCTTTTTGTAAGTCATATTTGGATTTATTTCAAAACTATACTACAGATAAAATTATTTTGTATGTGCTTTAAAGCTTGATATGGATCATGTAATGGGTTGAATTGTGTCCTCCTCAAGTTCATGTGTTGAAGTTCTGTCTCCTTGTCCTTCAGAATGTGACTAAAATTAAAAGATAGCGCTTTTAAAAAGGTAATTAAGATTGAGTGAGGTCATTAGGGTGGGCCCTAATCCAATATGACTGTTATAAGAAGAGGAAATGTGGACACACATGTGAGTGTGCACAAAGGAAAGGCCATGTGAGAGAGAAGATAGCCATCTACAAGCTAAGAGGAGAATTCAGAATGAAACTCTGCTGAGACCCTGATGTGGGAGTGCTAGCCTTTTTTAACTGTGAAAAAATAAATTTCTATTGTTTATCTCCCCTGGTCTGTGGTACTTTTTTATGGCAGCCCTAACAAACTGATACAGGTAGTAATATCAATAATACAACAATAGGAAGGGGAGGAACTATCCCCAGTTACCATCTATCCATCCATTCTAGAATGAGACTAAGAAAACCCAGAAGCAGAAACCTATATTATAGATAAATCAAGGTTAATACTATATATATATTTCCTAGTTAAGAGGAACTGTCCTAAATGGCCTTTCTGTAGAAAGGCATCCTAATCTTGGTCAGCACCCAGTGAGTAAATTAAGCAGGGAGATTTCCACACAAACAGAGATGGTACTAAATATCACAGTTTTTTCCTGGATAATTTGAATTTAGAAATGAAAGTAATTGTCAGTTGACAGGGACATTTTGAGCTAAAAAGGTGCTTGAAAATATTCTATAAGATGGCAGTAGCAGGAGGGGCTATACATACAAAAGAAAGCTATGAATAATTAAACACTAAGCTAACTGAAGCCATGAAATAAATAAATAAATAATAATAATAAAAAAGATCACCTGGAATGGAGATGGCTGGTGACTACAAAAGAAGTGGAAATGGAGAAAGATAGAAAGGACAGTGATGGAGGTGGGATCTGAGACACCATAATTAAAGTGGATCAAAAATACCCTATTGCTGAAGACACAACAAAATACTTTAGTGACTGAGGCTCAGTCTCTATAGCTATGGTAAATTTTTCACATACATGAACTGCTGAAGTTGTTGACAGAGACAACTGAGTGATGATTCCAGGCTGTGCATAAATATTTGGACATCTTTATTTCTTCTAACAAAACCCCATTGTTTGAAGGAGCCTGAGTGGATAAAACACAGAGTTCATAGAATTATGCCAAAACATTTGGTTTCATTAGAAGGCATGAAGTCTCTATCTCCATTTAGGGGAGTATCATGAAAGCATTAAAATGATTTTACAGAATGCAATATACCATGTATTAACAAATCATTATATCAACACCTTACTGTGGTTTATTATTTGCACATTAAAAGTGAGTTTCCCTTTGGATAATATAGATATTTTCACAATATTGTCTTTTCATCAATGAACATGTGATGTCTTTCCATTTATTTTTCTCTTGAAATTTCTTTCATTGGTGCTTTATAGTTTTCAGCATACAAATCCCCCTTGGTTAAGTTTATTTCTAGGTATTTTATTCTTACTGATGCAATTATAGAGGGGGTTGTTTTTGAAATTTCTTTCTTGGATATTTTATTGTTAGTATATAGAAAGGCAACTGATTTTTGCATATTGATTTTGTATCCTGCCACTTTACTGAATTTATGTATTCTAACATTTTTTTCTTTTTGTCATTGTTGAATTTTATTTATTTTTATTTTTTAGTGGAGTCTTTGAAGTTTTCTACATATAAGATCATGCCATCTGCAAACAGAGATAATTTTACTTTCTTGTCTAATTGCTTTGACTAGGACTCTTACTACTATGTTACATACAAGTGGTGAGAAGGGGAATTCTTATCTTATTTTTGATCTTAGAGAAAAAGCTGCCTTTCACTACTGAGTTAGGATGCCACCTGTGGGCTTTTCACATAATGTCTGTATTAGAATCTATAAATTCAAAGCAACCTATAGATTCAATATAATCCTTTTCCAATGGCATTGGGGTGCCTGGATGGCTCAGTCAGTTAAGTGTCTGCCTTCAGCTCAGGTCATGATCTCAGGGTCCTGGGATCAAGCCCCACATCGGGCTCCCTGCTCAGCAAGGAGTCTGTTTCTCACTCTACCTCTCCCTCCTGCTTGTGCTTGCTCTCTCTCTCTCTCACTCTCTCTCTCTCTCTCTCTCTCTCATGTTCTCTCTCACACTCTTTCGCAAATAAGTAAAATCTTAAAAAAAAAATTCCAGTGCATTGTTTACAGAAATGGGAAAAAAATCCTAAATTATGGAACAAAACATCCTGAATAGTTAAAACAATCTTTAACTAGAGACATTATATTTCCTGATTTCAAAATATATCACAAACCAAAGCAACTACAACAGTATGGTACTGATACTAAAACAGACATGTAAACCAATGGGACAGCATAGAAAGCCTCTTGAGTAAATAAGTCTTTGAATAAATAGTTCCAAGAAGTAGATATTCATGTGCAAAAGAATAAAACTGGGCTCTTAATTTACAACATACACAAAAATCAACTCAAAATGGATTAATAATTTAAACCTAAGACCTTAAAGTGTAAAACTTCTGGGAGAAAACCTCATGGGATAACACCTTGACAAGGTTTTCACAATGGTTGTTCAGATGTGGCATCAAAAGCATAAGCAACAGGAGCAAAAATAAACAAGTGGGACTTCATCAAACTAGCAAACTTCTGCAAAGTAAAGGAAACATCAACATAGTGAAATGCAACCAAGGAGTGAGAAAAAATATTTGCAAACTATATCTGACAAGGGATTCATATCCAAAATATGTAATATCTTATATTTCAATAACAAAAAACACAAACTTTTAAAAACGTGTTTAAAATGGGTCAATAATTTGAATAAACATTTCTCCAAAGAAGACATACAAATATCAGGCCGATTTTTGACAAGATGCTCATCACCACTAATCATCAGAGAAATGAAAATCAAAGCCATCATGACGTAACACTTCATACTTGTTAGAATGGCTGTTACCAAAAAGGTAACAAGTGAGAATGTAGAGAAATTGGGACCCATATGTAAATGGATTTAAGTAAATCCCTTTTAAGTAAAAAATAAGTAAATAAAAAATAAGTAAATAAGTAAAAAACTTAAATTTAAGTCAATTTAAATAAGTAAATGGATTACTTATTTTTTCCTAGAGGAAGACAGGGAAGCATATGTTTGTGTACATTGTTGGTTGGAATGTAAAATGGTGCAGAAGCTATGGAAAATAGTATGAAACTTGCTCAAAAAATTTAAAAAATAGAACCACCAAAAATAAAGATAAAAACAGAACTACCTTCTGATATAGCAATCCCACTCCAAGGTATATACCCAAAAGAATTAAAATCAAGATCTTGAAGTGGTATCTGCACTCCCATGTTAACAGCAACATTAGTCACAATTGCCAAGGATGTGGAAACAACCTAAATGCCCATTGATGGAGAAGGGATAACAAAAACTAGGTATGTAGGTATATAGATAAAATGAAATACTGTTCATCATTAAAAAAGAAGGAAATCCTGCCATATGCGACACCCTGGATGGAACTGCAAGGTATTCTGCTAAGTGAAATAATCCAGTCATAGCAGGACAAAAATGTGAAGTATGTAAAAATAGTCAAACTAATAAAAATAGAGTAAAATGGTGATTGCCAGAGGTTGGGGTGATGAAGAAATAAGGAGCTGTTTGTTGTTCAACAGGTATAAAAATTGAGTTACTTGGAGGACAAATGTCTGGAGGGGAACAGTGGCGATAGTTGTATAATGACAAAAACGTCCTTAATGATAATAAACTGTACACTTAAAAAAGATATTAAATTTTATGTTATGTGCATTAATCATTTTTAAGTGAATTTCTGAGATGTTAAATAAATTTTCCAAGCTTACCAAACTATCAAATGAGTGTGAAAGCAAATTCAGTTTCTCTGATTCTAATTAAGACGGTCTTATCAAATACATTTAATAACTATATAGGCTCTGTGGTGAAGAATCAGTAGATTATGAAACTGTGAAAGGTGCTTTGTTACTGAGAATGATATTTTCTTATCTTTGATTATAATTTAATTTGAAACAATCAGATGTAAACTTACTTTAAGGAAATTCAAAGCAAATTCAGGTACAGCAGCATTTACTAACAAGCAGAGTCATCCCATTATCTATTTATGGGCATTTTTCCTTTCAGTGTAAATAATGCATAGATGTTAAGGATCATCACCTACCTATAGTCTGTGAATTCAGATGAAAGGACATAGTTGTCACTTTGATCTTGACAGAAGGCAGGAATGTCATGCTGTTCAACATCCAAGCCCTCATTGGCTAAAATGTCACCTCATCTATGGGAGCAATCTATCTACTGCCTCTATAATCCACAGATTATATAGAACCTAAAATTGTCCTTGAACTGATGAAATTAAATGCTTACTTAGGAATACGTCATATAAATTTATGATGCTAATAATTATCCCTTTTTAATATTCATCATGAGTACCTGTAGCACTTAAAGGAAGAATAATTTCTTTAAAAGCATACAACCATTTTCAGTTTTTTTAATTCCATTTAATAAATGTTGGCATTTTGACACAAAACTTATTTTTTCCTAGAGGAAGACAGGGAAGCATATGTTTGTGTATCTTATAGTATATAGATAAACCTAATTAGCATTGAATTAAGCCGCCATATTAACATGACCTATGTATGTGTTTGTAATTTAATTGCAGATAACTAAAAGATTCATTTATCAAATTTTCTGTGCAATATATACATCATTCTGTAAAAAGGTGAGGCCTTGAAAAAAACCAATCCCAGAAATCATGGGTCTATCCTTGTCAGTGGAAACTGCCTTGATACAACAGATTGTTATACTAACCACAGTCTCCATAACCTCAGGTGAACTATATTTAGCAATATAAAGCTAGCAACATTTTAAAAATTATTCAGGGAGGGGCGCCTGGGTGGCTCAGAGGGTTAAAGTCTCTGCCTCCAGCTCAGGTCATGATCCCAGGGTCGTGGGTTCGAGCCCCGCATCGGGCTCTCTGCTCAACAGGGAGCCTGCTTCCCCCACCCCTCCTCTTTCTGCCTCTCTGCCTACTTCTGATCTCTGTCAAATAAATAAATAAAATTGTTAAAAAAATTATTCAGGGAATGTTTAAAATATTGTGGACATAATTTGAACATATGATTTACAGAGAAAGGTCCAGATATATAATAAATTATTTTTAAGTCACTAGGTAAACATGGCTTGTACAAATGGATTATTACTTAGTAATGGCTTTTAAGAAAAAGAAAAGTAAACAGCAGACATTCTTTGCTGTTTCTACCAGTTATTTCTCCTTCTCTCTTTGCTGCCAGAACTCTGACTTTGCTCGGTGCATATTCCAGTCATGAACCAGGATTTTTAAGCCAATTAGGACACTGTCACCCAAGTGTCATATTTTAAAGATTTTATTTATTTATTTGGCAGAGATCACAAGTAGGCAGAGAGGCAGGCAGAGAGAGACAGGGGGAAGCAGGCTCCCTGCTGAGCAGAGAGCCCGATGTGGGGCTCGATCCCAGGACTCTGAGATCATCACCTGAGCCGAAGGCAGAGGCTTAACACACTGAGCCACCCAGGTGCCCCTCATATTGTTAAGTTTCCCAGCCTCTCCTGCAACTAGAAATACCTAGTTAAGCACATTCCAGCCAATGGATGTAAGGTTAGGAATGCTTGTGTGCTTCAGGGGATAATAAATGTTTTTCATTAAAAAAAATAATAATAAATAAATAAATAAAGGAACAATGGAGGAGGAAAAACTTTTACTCCATATGCCTCTGTCCTGTTTGGGACATGTGGTGTTTTTTTGTTGTTGGTTTTTTGTTTGTTTGTTTGTTTGTTTGTTTATTGTTTGTTTTTTGGGGGGGTGGGGGAACATGTGTTTTTTGAGGAGTGTTTAAGTTATCTTAAAACTCTCCCAGGATTATATTTCTTTGACATTGGAATTCAACACAAGGAATGTTTGGAAATCACAAAGGATGATTTAGAATCAGGTAGGAAACCTGGCATCCAGCATGAGCCAAGATTTAGATTTGGAAAGTCATTTTACTTGGTTTCCCAATATATTCTATGAGGAAATTAAACGAATATAATTTCATATAAACAATCTACTTCCTAAATTTCTGGTTGAATGAACCTAAAAGAATGAATACTCTGAGAAAAAATCAAATAGACCTGCCATCGAATGGCTTAAAACAAACAAACAAAAACTATTTAACAGTTTGCCATAGTTCAACACAAGTATATCGTGGGTACTTTGAACTTGAATTTGAAATATAGGAAATGTATTTTAACTGGACAAATTTGTAGGGAAAAATGCAATCTACTTTCAGTAGACCGATTACCTTTGTTCAAACACTCATCAAAGAGAAATATGAGCTTAAATGGGTAACAAAATTTTAAGAACATTCTTAACAAAAGAAACAAAAAAGCTCTATGAATCAAAATGAGTTAGTGCTAAGTTACAATTTAACTACAAAACACCTTAGCAAGCTTTTCATATTTTTGAAGATACAATATTAAAACATAGTTTTCAATGTAAATTTACCTAGATTTAATTATCCCGAGCATGAAAAGATCTACCCTTCTGTAACCTAAAGAAAGCAAAAACTAATTTTTAAATATTATCCTAATGCTGTGATCAATGGTTCTTTTTAGTCTGCATAATTGTTTATCATTTAAACAATATTATAATAAAGTACAACTCCCCCCCCCGGACATTTCCTAATTACTTCCACAACAAATATTTTCCAATGATGGTAATTTATGAATCATCTTGACTGGACTAAAGGATGCCCAGATAGCCGGGAGAACATTATTTCTGGGTATGTTTGTGAGGGTGTTTCTGGAAGAGATCATCAATTGATTTGGTAGACTGAGTAAAGAAGATCATTATCCCCAATGTGAATGGGCATAATCCGGTCCCTTGTGGGTCCAAATAGAGCAGAACTGCCAATACTTATACATACACTCTGTCTCTCTCAATCTCTCTCTCCTTGAGCTAGAATGTCTATTTTTTTTTTCTTTCCTAGGACATTGGAGCTCCTGGTTCTTGGACCTTTAGACTCTGAGATCACACCAACAGCATCCCCTCACACACACAAGCACACACACAGCTGGCTCTCAGGCCTCTGGCCTCTGCCTGGGAGTTACACCATCAGCTCCCTTGCTTGTGGACACTTCAGACTTGGACTAAATAATACCACTGGCATTTCTGGTTTTCCACTTTGCAGATGACAGTGGGTGGGATTTGTGCCCTCCATAACTGTGTGAATCAATTCCTACAATAAATCCCTTCTTACATATGAAGAGATTATACATCATCTATTATATATATATATATATGATTGTATATCATCAATAAAGAGATTATAATATATAAAGGATTATATATCCATAATACAGATGTACAGAAATATCTTATTTTTTGTTTCTCTTGAGAATCCTGAGTAATAAAAGCTCATTATACAGTTCAGCTTAATGTATTTTGAATACAAAGTCTCATTTACCTTTTCCAGAGGATTGTATCATATTTCAATGGCATTAACTTTTTAATTGCTTTTATATAAAATGGATAATGTTCATAGTAGCTGAAATGTTTGTTGGATAAGATGATTCAGATTAAAAAAATACTTTTTCTTTTGTAGCTAATGAAATACAAAAAATCAATTTATAATACTAATTAAAATTTCAAAATAATTTGCTGAGGACTTATTTTTGGTTGTCCTGAGTATATGGCTAGAATTTGAATGTATACCTATGACCATGGATTCTCTCACTTAAATTGCAGAAGGTAAATGGGAAGGCAATTAATGGAAAAATTTATATAAGTAGAATTGCTTCCAAATCTCTTCCTGGACTCCTTTCCAGCAAATAAAATTAAGCTACCTAATAACCTCAATGGTTTTTGTGTGTGTGTATGTTTTGGGTTCTTTTGGTCCTTCTAGTTAACTCAAGTTTGAAAGACTATCCTTTTTTCCCTAGCCAAACATGAAATTTTGTCCCTTTTCCACATCCCCAAAAAAAGTGTTAATTAAATTATTTTTTTCCTGTTATAAGAGCCTCTTATCATAGTATTTGGAAAATTGTAACTCTGAGAATTCCTTTACAAAATCATTCATCACATTAACTTCCCCTCCAGCAGCTAACTTTGGGAATTTTGTGGACTGTAATGGCACAGATGCATCATAGTTTGTGGAATGGAAGCTGAGTCATTTATTTTAGGAACTTAAAGAAAAATTAATTATTCAAGAATTAAAGACAATCTAATAGAATATATTATGGTGAAGTGATTTGAAATACTATCCTTTTAAACTATGTGCAAGGCATAAGCCATGTTTCCATTTTGCAATGTATAAGTTAGCTGCAATCTTTTCCTACAAGATCTTCCCAGTTTCTTAGTTCTTTAATTTGAACTATTTCTTCTAGGCTGGGATATGTGTGTGTGTGTGTGTGTGTGTGTGTGTGTGTGTTCAATATGGCAGGGAATTGGGGAGGAGCTCACAAATAAAACACTTCCCAGATCCTTGACAGTTTTCACAAAATCGTTACTTTGTATTTCTACTCAAAGGTGATTTACATTCAAAGAAAATTCCAGGGTCATGCTCATGCTCTTTTGCCTCAGAACTTCAATTCTTTTCTAAATTTTTCATTATAAATTTGGTGGCCAGTTTATTGGCACATTTGTGTATTTAGATTGTTTCTCTTATCTCTATGGCTTTTCCTTCTGAATGCCTGTAAAATACTTCATTTTACTTTGATTTTAGCGATCTGAGAAATAACTATTTCAAACTCCATCCTTCACTCATGATTTTGCACTTTCAAACAAGTTGTGCCATTTTAATTACACATTCAGTTTATTTTTCATTTAAGGAACATCATATTTTATATTTCACTTAAGGAATCTTAAAATAATAAATCTTATATTTTAGAATTAATTTCTTTTTTTTTCCTATTTTCTAATTCTTCGGTATAACATATCCAAGTGTTATAACTATTAATTTATGTGTTATATTTTGTAATATCATAGGATTTCTTAAATCACAAATGTTTACTAAAGTAGTCTGAAAATTGTGTGCCTTGGATCTGTAGGATAAGAAAATAAATTTATTTTATTTTAAATTTAAATATTTAAATTTAACAAAATATTAGATATTTTAAAAATAATTTATAAATATTAAAATGTCAAAAAATGTTTAGTGGGTTGTGGTTTTTGCTATTTTCTTTCAATTTAATGATTATTACCATTGACTAGCCAATGATCAATGAATTATTAACTCTTCAGATAATAACATCGCAATTCCATGCCATGATGTTATTTTTTATAACATCAGATGTAACTTTTAAAGTGCACAGGAGATGGGACCAAAATTCTGCTCAAGTATTAAAGATGGTTTAGATAATTTATCTCTAAATAGCACAATGCAATATTTTGCTCATACCAGAATATTAATGTACCTGCAATGAGAGAGTTGCAATTTTTTTTTAAATTTTATTTATGTACTTGAGAGAGAGAGAAAGAGCATGAGAAGGGAGAGGGTCTGAGGGAGAAGCAGACTCCCTGCTGAGTAGGGAGCCAGATGTGAGACTTGATCCTGGGACTCCAGGATCATGACCTGAGATGAAGGCAGTCGCTTAACCAACTGAACCACCCAGGCACCCCTAGTTGCAATTTTTTTAATCATGATTTTTCTTGAGAAAAATATGAAATAAGAATTTTTCTAAAAAACAAAGTAAACACTCAATTCTTGATGTAAGTACACAAACACAAAACATGCAGCAATCACAATCATCAAGATACCTGAAGCCTAGATACTGGTTTTCTTCTGCAGATTTACTGTGTCCTAGCTAATGATAAAGTTCTGTTTCTATGAAGCTATATGAAGAAAATTCTCTAGTAATACCCAGCCAACCTCCTGGAGAGAAACATGCCGGCGAGTGACAAGCCCCAATACACCTTGACCTAAGTAGAGCTTACCTTGACCTTGGAATTTCTGCTTTCAACAGTAAGAAAAGCTGTCAGCCATTTCAACATCATTCATGTGGATACAAACTGACTTAATGGAAAGTAATAAATGCATTAAAGATTTTGATAGCTCTTCTAGAAGCTTTGTGTGAAACAGATGAGATAAAAGGCCTTTTAAGAATAAACTCCTAGGGGCGCCTGGGTGGCTCAGTGGGTTAAGCCTCTGCCTTTGGCTCATGTCATGATCTCAGGGTCATGGGATCGAGCCCCGCATCGGACTCTCTGCTCAGCAGGGAGCCTGCTTCCTC
>NW_019154109.1:14507885-14516477 GCF_002288905.1 Enhydra lutris kenyoni | reverse complement strand
CTCTCTCTCTGCCTGCCTCTCTGCCTGCTTGTGATCTCTCTCTGTCAAATAAATAAATAACCTTTAAAAAAAAAAAAAAAAAAAGAGAGAACCAACAGAATGAAGGTATTAATGAAATCAAGGAACGACTACAGTTGTGTACATAAACAACTGTATTTGGAAAATAGGAGGGTGTAGCTAATGAATGGGATGTGGGCTCTCTGCTCAGCAGGGAGCCTGCTTCCTCCTCTCTCTCTGCCTGCCTCTCTGCCTGCTTGTGATCTCTCTCTGTCAAATAAATAAATAAAATCTTAAAAAAAAAAGAATAAACTCCTAAAGTAAATTGGACATGTGCGAATGAAGAAAATATGTTAGGGATGATTGATGAGGGGACTTAGAATCTTATCCTTGGGAAACTATGTGTAGGTGGAAAAGTGACCCAAGCCTAAAGTGTTCCAAGTAAAGTAGCTGAACTCTCTGTTTCTAGGAATTTAAGATTTAATATGTGACAAAATTTATGATGTTACAAAATTTAAAATTATTATTTTTTCTCCAGTCAGTAGCAGAAATACTGTACTTATACTCCTTTCAAGAATGTAAAATAACCAGGCTTTGGGGAACTTGATAGCTAAAGTACCAAAATTAATCTCTGAGTTCTATATTTGCTGTAAAATATAATCTTCAAATTTTAAATTCATGTCGTATTTAATTTTGTTATTTTAGAGAATGGACAAAAATTATAATAGGTTTAAAAAAGGAAAAAATGGATTGAGTTTGTCATTGTTGCACAATTAGGATCGAGGTTTTTCTGTTTTTTATTTTTTTTCCATGAATATATTCCCTAGACTGGAGAGGTGTGATGTTACATTAATAGAAAGTCAAGAGGTAGGCCACTGAATTTTTCAACTATTTCAAAATACAAAGTATATTTATATGCAGGATGAGAGTAACTATGAAGATGAAACATTATAGTTTGATTACTATAAAGATTCAGTAACATTTGTTTGGGGGTGGGGAGGTGTGTGTGAACCAGCAGCCAACAGAGGTATTGAGAGTCATGACAATAAAGCATTTATTTATTCATGTATTCAAAAAATATTATGAGCTCATGTATTCCAATTTTTCAAAAAAGTTTGTTAATAAATTTAAACATGCTTATATTCTGTAGGAATTTCTAAAACTTATTTTTGGGAAAAATATTCACTATGAATTGCCAATGGAAACAAGAACATGCAACACTTCAACATTTTCCAAAGGGAATCTCTAGGAACTAATGTTTTTCATAGCATATACTTGGGGGCATTGTGAGATGAATTAATCCTTACAACAAATCTAAGGAGATAAGTAGTATTATTATCCAATCATTTTGATGAAGTAATTTAGTTTAGAAGATTAATTTGTTCAAGTTCATTCATGCATTAGTAAGTAAAAAAATTGGGACTTGCACCCTGGCCCTCCAACTCTATATCGTAAATGTATCTCACTACATAACAGTGTACTTGGAACTTAAAGTACCTACTGCATTAAGACAGCTATGAAAGTGGAAGTTTTCTATATTCAAAATAACAATAATTCGCATAGTAAGATTAGTACTGATTCTAAACACCTGAACAATTGTAGCAGACTTTTGGAGTGTTAACTCTTTAAGTGTTGATTAATTTCTCCCTGTCTTTTGGAACTGATATGCTGAGCATGCACGGATTCAGCCAGCTGAAAATGGGGCCTTATGGGATTGGCACCACACACCCTTTACCTCATTATCATCTTGTTTCCTATTACTCTCTACCTTATTTACTCTGTTTTGATCATGTTGACCTCTGTGATGCACAGTTTTACCCAAAGGTTTACATATAAGTCCAGCTGATTTTCTGACCTATAAATCAACAGACAAAGATTCACCCCTAACTACCACCTTCCACCTTTCAACTAACTGCAATAACATCTTAAATGTGAAAGGGGAAATGGGATATAGTAAAGTTCCTGGTCACTTACAAAATCTACCAGATAGATTATGAAGCCTGCCTTTCTCAATGTTAGGGTAACTTCTTTAAAGATACTTGAATCTACTCTAAGATAGATCTGTCATGGTCCTTATGCTCATGTTTAAAATAAAAAATGAAGAGTATGCCTTTCCTAGAGCAGAAGAGTTTTAACAGCAAACTCCTTGTTGGTCAGGTTTTCAGACTTAGATTTTGTCTCAGGAATTGGAAAACAGCAGGCTTTGAAGTTAAAGTTTTTTGGACAAAACAATTTCCTCAAAAACTCAGGAAGCTCCTGATTTATTTTTATTCCATTCAGTTCCATGTGAAAGAAATTCCAATACAATCAAACCTCTACCTGGACTATTTCTTAAGCCTGGATGACTCTCTTTTATTTACTAATATCTATACTCATTTTAATGGCAGCTACCTCAAGGCCATCTGAAAAAAAATGGGCTGAATGAACAGACAATATACATAATCTGATCTTTGCAGCTGGGTTGGCTACCATTTTATATCCAAGCACATTGATGTGTAGGCACCATAATCTTATCAACTGCTGTTCAGTGGACAGAAGCAGTTGGCTTTTATAACCCTGCAAGACTCAACTTTAGTGGATTCTCAGTCAATTTAGATTGCAGATGCAGTCAGACTACTCCTCAGTAAAGTGGTTTCCCCTCCCTCTGCGTTCTGGTTCGTTAATCTGGTTTGTACCAACTTGCTAAACCAGGAAGGAATTAAAAAGAAATACCAATACTCGAACTTTTTTCGCCAGCTTTGTAGATATCTATCTCCCACATTATTTCAGTGAGAGTGATTTGCCATGACAGAACAATATGTGTCAAAATATTTTTATTTACTTCCAATACCAATTCTGATTATTAATTAAAGTATGGTGCTGTAACAAAGCTATTTAGTCGTCCAAACAAGCTAGGCATTGATTTTTTCTGCCCAAACTTTCACAAAATAGATGACTATCCCAGGGAAGGGAGGTTGCTCTGTTCCATGAGTTTATCCATAAATCTTGGTTCTTTTTACCTTATGACTCTAACATCTTATAGGGCTTTCTCTAAGCCATAGTTGAAGGCCAATTTTCAGCACATCTGAATTCCAGTTTCAAGGAAACTTTCATTCATGAAAATGCAAAGTTGTTCAGCCAGTTTGGGAAATATTTTGGTAGTTTGTTAGAGAGATAAACATAGTCACACCAATTTTGCAGCTAGGTATTTATGCAATTGGGTTTTTAAAAAGGACTTATTTACTTATTTATTTATTTACTTGAAAGAGTGAGTAAGGTGAGGGTCCCAGGGAGAGGGGCAGAGGGAGAGGAGAGAGAGAATCCCAAGCAGGCTCACCACCAAGCATGGGACCCAAAATGGAACTTGATTCCACTACCATGAGATCATGACTGGAGCCTAAATTGAGAGTCAGATGCTTAACCAACTGAGCCACCCAGGTGCCCCTATCCAATTGGTTTTAAAATTCTGATTTCCACATAGGAAACTAGAAAAAAATGTTGAGCAGCTTTATTCAAAATTGCCCTGAACTGGAAGCATCCAAAATATCTTTCAGTGGACAATTACATGAACAAATAGTGATATATCCTTACAATGGACTATTATCCAGCAGCAAAAGGAAATGAGCTATAAGCTACACACACACAAAAAGAAAAACCATGGAGAAGCTTAAAATGCATATTGATAGGTGATTCCAATTATTTAATACTCTGGAAAAGGCAACAGTACAGAAAGGGTAAAAAAAAAAAAAAAACATCAGATGGCTTAGAATGTGGAAAGAGAAGAACAGGAGTGAATAGGGAAAAACAGGAGATTTTTTTAGGGGAATGAAACTATTTTGCATGATATTATAATGTTGGAAACATGGTATTATGTTTGTTAAAACCAATTATAGCTCACAACACAGAATGAACCTTAATGTATACAAATTAAAGAAAATATATCATTTACGAGGTTGGAGGATCCTCAGAAGCAATTCAGACTATGGCAAAAGGATGTCACTATATTTACAAATATATGAAACAACCTCAGTGAGTTGGTGGGTGTGGGCTGGAAGAAGGAATTAAGTAATTCTGGAAATGGGAGATACATGTAATCCTAAAGGCAAAGGAAATTTATAAAATTACTGTATTCTAGCTAATTAAATTATTCCCTTCAAGGTAACAGTTAACAATTCTGATACTTCTATACATATATACTGAGTTGGAAAAGGAAGCTAAATAACAAATAGTAGGAAGCAGCCTACTCTGTTGGAGTAGGAATTCACATAAAAGCAAGAGCAGGAGGCTATAATGGTTCCTCTGGAGGCAATGGATTAGAGCTGGCGATATCAATAAGACCTAAGTTAGAGTCAAGAAATATAACAATTCTAATTATTTATGCACCCAACATGTGAGCACCCAAATACATAAAACAGTTAAAAACAAACATAAAGAAACTAACTGATAATAATACAGCAATAGTACAGGACATTAACACTCCACTTATATTAATGGGCAGATCATCTAAACAAAAAATCAATAAGAAAACAATGGCTTTGAATGACACACTGGAACAGATGTTTTGAATAAAGATATTCAAATATTCCATCTTAAAACAGCAGAATACACATTCTTGTCAAGTATTCATGGAACATTCTCCAGAATAGATCACATATTAGCCAACAAAACCCAGCCTCAACAAATTCAAGAAGATTGAAGTCATACCATGCAACTTTTCTCACTGTAAGCTATGAAGCTAGAAGTCAAACACTAGAAAAGAATCTGGAAAGACCACAAATACATGGAATTTAAGTGAATGGGTCAGCAGAAAATCAAGGAAGAAATAAAAAAGTACATGGAAACAAATGGAAATGAAAACACAATGCCTCAAAACCTTTGGAAGGCAACAAAAGGGGTCTAAGAGAGAAGTGTATGGCACTATAGACCCACTTCAAGAAGCAAAACAAACAAACAAAAAGAAAAAAAATCTAGACATATATGACATATATGAAAAACACACAGCTAACATCATCCTTAATTAGGAAAAACTGAGAGATTGTCCCCTAAGGTCAGAAATAAAACAAGGATGTCTACTCTCACCACCTCTTTTCAATGTAGTACTGGAAGTACTAACCACAGCAATCAGAAAACAGAAAGAAATAAAAGGCATCCAAATCAGCAAGGAGGAAGTCACACTCTCACGGTTTGCAGATGACATGATACTCTATATAGAAAACCAAAATTCTCCACCAAAATATTTCTAGAATTGATAAACAAATTCGGTAAAGCTGTAGGATACAAAATCAATATACAGAAATCTGTTGCATTTCTGTATACTAATAATGAAGCAGCAGAAGGAAAAATTAAGAAAACAGTCCCATTTACAGTTAACTAAAAACAATATGATTGCTAGGAATAAACCCAACCAAAGAGATGAGAGACCTGTACTCTAAAAACTATAAAACAGTGTTGAAAGAAATTGGAGACAACAACACACACACACACTGAAAAGACAATCTGTGCTCATGGATTAAAGAATAAATATCATTAATATGTCTATATTCCCCAAGGCAATCTACTCATTTAATGAAATCTCCATCAAAATTCCAATAGTATTTTTCACAGAAGTAGAACAATTCTAAAATGGTAACCAAAAGAGCCCCAAATAGGAGCGCCTGGGTGGCTCAGTCATTGAGCATCTGCCTTCGGTTCAGGTCATGATCCCAGGGTCCTGGGATGGAGCTCCGCATCAGGCTCCCTGCTCAGTGGGACAGGACAGGCCAAATGGCAGTTGCTGCTCGGGAAGGGGACACACATCCTCTTGGGGCCTTGCCTGTGGGGACCCTTGTCGACAACGTGGAGAGTGAGCCAGGCCGGGGGGCCCAGTATATCCGAGCCGCAGGGACGTGTGGTGTGCTGCTACAGAAAGTGAATCGGACGGCCATCATCTAGCTGCCTTCCAAGAGGCAGATGCAGGTTCTGGAAACGTGCATCGCAACAGTAGGCCGGGTATCCAACGTCGATCACAACAAACGCGTCATCGGCAAGGCTGGGCGGAACCGCTGGCTGGGCAAGAGGCCTTCGGGTGGACTATGGCACCGCAAGGCGGGCTGGGCTGGCCGCAAGATACGGCCACTGCTTCTCCCTCTCCCACACATCCCTGCTTCCCTCTCTTGTTGGTTCTCTCTCTGTTAAAAAATAAATAAAGATTAAAATTTAAAAAAAAAAAAAAAAAAGGAAGGAAGGAAGGAAGGAAAAGAGAAAGAAAGGAAGAAAGAAATACATAAAGAAAGAAAGAAAGTCTTAATTATAGAGAACAAATTGATGGTTACCAGAGGGGATGGGGTGGAGGGTTGGGTTAAACCGTGATGGGGATTAAGGAGTACACTTGTCATGATGTATGGTATTGTTGAATCATTATATTGTACACCTGAAACTAATATAACACTTTATGTTAACTAACTGGATTTAAAATGAAAACATTTTTTAAAAGACCGAAGTTAGAGTTGGAGTTCTCAGATAATTAACAATACATAATTTGGTCCATATATATACTTATTTTTATATAAATATATACAGGTTAGCTTATACACATATATTTGATGTGTTTGATGAAAGAACCTGAAAGAAATGGCTCTTCAGTAGAATTTGCACAATAAGGATCCAGATCCTATTTCCAGAGCTCCTTGTATAAATGGCTGATTCTAGGACCAGGTCTGCAAACAACACAAGATGAACCTGGAGCGTCTTATCGTGCCAGAAATTTAAAAGGTTCTCAAAAGTCCTTCAAAAAATATCAACACCGATGGAAGCACATCAAAAGGGCTTAAGAATCAACTGAAAGAACATGAAATAGTCAATACTAAAAAAATTGAGCAAGAAAATTTTGGAATTTGATTCAAAGTATAAAATACTTATCATGAGGCCACACTAATAATTTTTTTCTATAAAAACGTAAATACATAAATGAGAGAGAAGAGAAAAAAATTTCCTATGCAGAAGAATTTCAAGTGATGTATGCAGATTCGGTCATCAGGGAGGGGTACTGTAAGTTGCACATAATGATTTTCTGTCAGATTACAGTATGGAAACAGGAAGAAGATAAAAATAACAGTACAGAGGACAAACCAGGAACGCTACCTCAGCCGGGTAATCAAGGCCAACATAAACAGTCATTAATCATGTTGATATGATGCTTTCTTTAATGATGTGATGAAAAGGACACTTTACCTCTATCGTCTTCTTCCCCCAAACATGTAACTGTGGTCTATTCATGAGAAAAAACACAATTACCAATAGAGGTTCATGCTCAAAATACTTGAGCAATAGTCCTCAAAATTTTTACCACCATGGAAAATGAGAGATATCTGAGGAGATGTTGGTCAAAGAGTACAAACTTCCAGTAATAAGATGAATAACTTCAGGAGATCAAATGTGCAGCATGGTGACGACTATAATTTAAAATACTGTAAAAAGTTCTGAGAAATTGACATAGCTAGCAGGAGCCCAAGGAGACATGGCAACTAAATGTAACAGGGTATCCTGGTTGGAATCCTAAAACAAATAAGCAGAAAGAACATCAAGTAAAAACCAAGGAAATCTGGGGGCGCCTGGGTGGCTCAGTGGGTTAAAGCCTCTGCCTTCGGCTCAGGTCATGATTCCAGGGTCCTGGGATCGAGCCTCACATCGGGCTCTCTGCTCAGCAGGGAGCCTGCTTCCTCCTCTCTCTCTCTCTCTGCTTCTCTGCCTACTTGTGATCTCTGTCTGTCAAAATACATAAATAAAATCTTAAAAAAAAACACAAGGAAATCTGAATAAACTGAACTTTAGTTAAGAATAGTATATCAATATCTGTTCAATAATTACAACAAATATACTATACTAATAGAAGAAATTTATAAGGGTGGAAACTGAGGGATAGGTATACAGCAACTCTATTATTTTCTCAATTATTCTATAAATCTGAAGCTTTTCTACAGTATAGATCTGTAAAAACATTTAATGACCTCAAAATGGCCCACAAAGCCATTCATAATACTGACACAAGTCTATCTTTCTGTGAACACCTTCCATTGCCTGCCATTTTCACAGTCTGCCCCTACAACAATAGCTTCCACACTGGTCTTCGAGGACACTATACCTGCTCCCACCATAGGGAGGACATGATGTGACTTCTGCCTGGAACATTTTTTTTTTTCCTACAGACATCTGCTTGTATCTTTAGTTCTTCAGATCTCTACTCGAAAATCGCTTTGTATGACAGAAACTTCCCTGATGATCCCCTACAAAATAAGATAGTCTCCTTAGCCCATCTCCAGAAATTCCTATCACTCTTTCTCAGTTTTATTACCTAGCCTTCATAGAATTTTGCATTATTTGGCATGTTATGTATTTGCATGTTTACATATTTAAGGTCTGGCTCCTTCCACTAGCATATAAGCAGCATGTGGGGAGAAATGTGACAGTTCTGTTCACTGTTGTATGTGCAAAATTTAAGAGTATTTGGTTTATGGTTGCCATCCAGTAAATGAATGAATGAAGCATGCAACAGACTGATGAATGTAGGCAGAATCTCTACAAATTTACATTAGCGTATCTAATATATACGTAGAAAGACTGTCTTACAGCAGAACTTTT
>NW_019154109.1:14399024-14507875 GCF_002288905.1 Enhydra lutris kenyoni | reverse complement strand
AATATTAACTTTCTCCTTGCTTGTCCTTAATTTCTGTGAATTTTGCAGAGTTTAAGTTTACATTTTATAACTGTACAACTCTTTATATTACTTCCATATATTACTTCCAATATTAACTTTCTCCTTGCTTGTCCTTAATTTCTGTGAATTTTGCAGAGATTAAGTTTACATTTTATAACTGTACAACACTTTATATTACTTCCATTATGACAGCTGCACTAGGCATGCACTAGGATGCACTGTTTGCAGCACAGTGTGAATCACAATCTGGAATATATAATGCTTAAACCTCTGACTGAACTGGAATATATAATTTAGCAATGTAGTAAAAAATGTGCATGAACTTGGCATTAAAAATGACAATAAAATATTATTACCAAGCAGACTTTTGGAATACTTTTTGGAGACTTCTTGAGTGTGTACTAGAAAGGAAATGCTTTACTAACACTCAGTTCATGAACTTTACTGCAAAAAATCTGACAATTGGATTACAAGGTTGTGTCACAATTTGAAAGTAATATCAAAAACCAGGAGGATGTGAGATATGAGAGATAAAATACTAAATATGCTTCCTACTGAGTATTCAAATCAAATGTGTTTTAAACACGAAATGAACCCATAAAATTCCGTTTTAATTTTCTCCCAACCATAGAAGCTGGAGAAAAGCTGTGCTGTAGTTTGAATATGCTGAAATTAGTCACTGCAGAGGCTAAGATGTAAAACAAGTGATCTGGAAACACCCATTATTGAGAGACATCTTTAAACAATGAAAAGTAAGATACATATGACATTTCAAGTGTTACTACTAACATTGACTCCTTGCGACTAAGATATTCACAGTACAAGGAAATAAAAAAAATCTCTCGCAAGGTTGAAAGGCTATTAATATATTCTTCAGATACATCGCAACAACCTGGTATTTCTCAACTTATGTATTTCTCATTAATATATTTTACTGCTTTAAGATTTCAGCAAAAGTTCTAAGGTTTGGGTTTCAGAAATTCCAGGTGCTTTTAATTATTCAGTGTATTGAAAATATTATAGGGGCGCCTGGGTGGCTTAGTCCTTAAGTGTCTGCCTTCGCTCAGGTCATGATTCCAGGGTCCTGGGATCGAGGCCCACATCGGGCTCCCTGCTCAGCAGAGAGCCTGCTTCTCCCTCTCCCACTCCCCCTGCTTGTGTATCCTCTCTTGCTGTATCTTTCTCTGTCAAATGAATAAATAAAATGCTTAAAAAAAAAGAAAAGAAAATATTATATTAAGCCTTGACTGGAAAAAATAAATTGGTCATTGGATAAATATTACTATCATTCAAAAAATGTTGATGGAACATACTTTATATTTGTTTTAAGGAAATGTTATTATTACTCAAGAAATATTCACTGAAAGGCACCTGGCTGGTTCAGTCAGTAGAGCATGTGACTCTTGATCTCAGTCATGAGTTCAAGCCATATGTTGGGCATAGAACTTACTTAAAAAAAATTATATATTCATTTATCATCTACTCTGTTAAAGAAAATTGCATAGAACCAAAATTTAAAGAGTTAATAGAGAAGATAAATTTTATAGATAAATGTTTACAAAGAAGAATATTTTGTGCTGCATCACTGTCTTTGTGTATTTATAATAGAAAAAATAAGTGTGATTGCACACAAGATAGTTAATAAACATGAATTTCTGGCAGTTATTTCTAAACCCAGACTTAGAGATACCACCAAAAAGAGAAGGAATTGTACGTATATAAAACTACAGTAAACATCATTAGGAAACTCCACGGACTGAGAAAACTTGGAGAAGTGACAATGGAGTAAAAGAACAAGGAGGAGAAGTAGGACCAAAACCAATGGGAATGGGTTGGCTGGGAGTTCTGGGTATATTCTTCTCTTTATTCTATATTGCCCTGGGTAAATCAATACCCACCTGTCAGAACTATGTATTAACTATTTTTGTGGTAGTTTAAAAATATATCCACAATTTTCTTGATGTTCTTAACATCAAAAGGCAAAGTCTAATTTCCTTCTTCTTAAATATGACAGAACTCAAGTGACTGACTTCAGACAATGCAGTAATGTGAAGTCATGATGTGCGACTTCAGAAACTAGGGCAAAAAAGTCTGGGGCTTCCTCTATCTTTGATTGCTTTCTCTGGGGAAAGCTGTTATGTCGTGAGGATAGACAAGTAGCCTATGGATAGGTTCAATTAGCAGGTATCTGAGGCACCTAACAGCCAGTGACGATCTGAGGCCTTTTGCCTATAGCCATGTGAGCAAGCCATTCGGAAGCAGATCATTTAATCCCACTAACATCCTGCCTGTAAACAAGTGAGATACTCTGAGCCAGAAGCACATTTTCAAATGTTCTTGAATTCCCCAACCACAGAAATCCTGAGAAGCTCATTTCTTTTAAGCCACTAAGTTTTGGGGTAATTTGCTACACAATGATAGATAACTATTTCCCTTTACCTTACTGAATCAGGAGCTCTCCTTAAAGGATATCATTGTGACCAAAACTTATCATTATCATGGACAGATACTTTTCCAATGTATTTTGCTCTTTTGACTTTGTCATCTGTCTTCTGATATCTGTCACCAAAAAGTCTTTTGAAGTTGAGTATACTGAATATTTGCATTTTTTTTTTTTTTTTAATTTGAGGGCTTCTATGTATTGTCCTGGGTAAAATGGAACAGAATTCAGTGGAATAGCTTAGGACAGATAAGAAGTAAGAGAGAGGTAAAGGGCACAAATTTCAAGGTGTGATCTGGAGTCACTTAAAAGAGAAATAGGTGTAAAGTTTTTGAATTTTCATGGGAATTGGATATGAGTCTTTCAAGGAAGGGACTTCTTTTAAAAACTTCATTATACCAATCAAAAAATGAAGTATATTAACATCACTGGATGTTTGTGATATATTTTATCACTAATCCATTCAAATGAACAGTGTTCCTGATATCAAACTTTCCTTCACGTTACAACTGTAATTCTAAGTTATCTTTGAAAAAGGTACGCAATTTAGACAGATAACACACAGTTACACTGCCAGTACATTAAAGAAGCAGGTGTCTGGGCCAGATGACTTAGACCTTAGCATCTGACAAAGTTCAGGAGATGTGTTGCTTGTTATAACTCCCGTTTCCATTCACAATCTAACAGTTCACTTTCTCCAATGGCAGAACTAAGAAATTTTCCATTTCCAGTGAAAAGGAGGATTAAAGAATCTCTTTCAGCGGCATTTTATCTTGAACAGAACAAACATGGCTGAAGAAAGCTCCTATGTGCTTTTGTTTTTGATATCTTACTTAATTTTTTATAAGGATGGAATAAATATTTATGTTTTTATTTCAAAATATTACATGTAAAATACAAATATCCTTTTCTTGTTTTAAACAAATCTCATATCTACCTTTCAAAAGAATAAAGGGAAACCTAGGGTTCTGTCTTTTGAGACTTTGTAAGTCCTGAGCTTATTTTTCTATGTGCCTATCCAATTCACAGACTCAGTTCAAGAATTCCTACTAGGGTAGATCACATACCTGCAGGCTTCTTGCAATGAAACATTTCATTTCTACAAAGTCGGGCATTTTTATTTCTTTATTAATTTATTTTCTTCGAAGCTTGAACAGAAGCAAAAAAATAATATTCTAGTATTATTTTTCAGCATACATAGATCCTCTCCTTAAAGGTCATCTGAAAGTCAGTGGGTAAGATATTTAGATCAAGTCAGAGTAGTATACTAATAAGTGCCAGGATGAACAAAACAAGTGTTAGGGAGTTGAACTTTGGACCATTGGATTTTTGCAGGTTTTTCTTTTTTTTTTTTTTTTAAAGATTCTTTGGTTCCTGAACAGATTAACAAATTCCCCTTGCCTTGAGTTTATTGATAGGAAGAGATAAAGGAAAAGCAACTGGACTTTGTGGCCCACTTGTTAACTCAGAAGGCTTGCACTTGAGTTATGTCCATTCTCCTGAACCACTTTTTTTTATCTTTTATTCATACTGGAGTGGCAGAATCTGGTTGAGAAGCCCAGAGCAATTCATGCCCAGGCAAGTCAGAGGGCATAAGTAAACACATAGGAAGGTTTATTGGTGAAGGAGTTAGAAAAGCTATGATCTTTTTAGGTCAATATTATCAGTCTAGTGAGAAGTTCACAGTGATAATAATACTGACTGAAACAAATGGAAAGACCAAAGTGGAAAACAAGGTAAATGTAAGCACACTTTGTAAAAAAAAAATAGTCCTAAGTAAATAAGCACGACAGTGGTAAAACATAAAGAAAACATGTGCTATACTTTTGAGTTCCACAAACTTTAAAAAAAAGCAGAACAGGGAAAAGTTTGTTGGGTCATAGCACTCTAACAGCATCCAAAAGCTGTACATTCTAGACCAACACCAGACCATCATGATATTGATTACATATGTTCTACAAAAGTGTTTATAATTCTCAATATTTTTTTTTTATTTTTTAAGATTTTATTTTTTTGACAGAGAGAGAGAGAGAGAGAGAGAGTGTACACGCACAAGCAGGGGGAGCAGCAGGCAGAGAGAGGGGGAGAAGGAGGCTTTCCGCCGAGCAGGGAGCCCAATGAGGGGCTCAATTCCAGGAACCTGGGATCATGACCTGAGCTGAAGGCAGATGCCTAATCGACTGAATCACCCAGGTGCCCCTTTCAATATTTTTTTCTTACTGAGTTTTCCTTTTTTAGGAAAATTGTCATCAGCATGTAGTACCAGAATTGGGAATTTCACCAAGCTTTCAGGAAAGCTTGGGTTTCTTGTAAATAGATGGTCTTCATTTTTATTATGAAGCTATTCAATATAAATCAGTAGAAAGATTTATTCTTTAATATTGGCCTTCTAGAATAGACTTTTTCAAACAAATATAGATCATAGCCTAGAAATAGATGATGTTACATAACCTGACTTGGTTGTGTGGTGTAGAAAAGAAAGCCATTTGAAATAAATTGGGAGTAAGTTCCAAAGTAATTTTTGGAAAGATACGCTTATATGTTCCTTAGTTCAAGAGTCTTTAGAAACTGAGTCCCTGTATGGAGATTCCTGCTGGTTCTGTACCAATGTCTCAGTCATGGATTTGGATGTTTCCTCTCCTACAGTTTCAAAAGCATCCAAAAGCAATGTTTATCCTTTGAAGGATGACTTATCCAACACTACACCTGTCCATTTCTTTAGGAACTTCATCTGAGAGACTGATATTAAAAACTAAAAAGATCAGATGGAAAAACAGTTCTTGTAATAGTCTAACTAGTTTATGATGTTTGATCACCAACAACTTCTAAACATCACCCCCTCTCTTTTCTCTTCTCCTCCATGTCCTCCCATCTTCAACACTAGTCGGGGATTTAAGCAATGCAAGACCCTGCCCACAGACAGAACCCAGCCCCATCCCCTAATCACACTAAAACTTCAAGTCAGATTCCTTTTCCTGTCTTCTCAAACAATCGTTGGACCAGCTTGAGAGGTCTGACTTGTTCTTCATAGAAAACCTTATCATGTAAACAGTAAATCTTTCATGCTATCTTGGGGTGTGTGTGTGTGTGTGTGTGTGTGTGTGTGTGTGTGTGTAACATGAAGTTTTAATATCTGAACCAAATTTTGGGTGAGGGTCCATCCCGTCCCTGTGGGATAGTCACAGAGTTAATAATGTTAGTAATAAAGTAGCTTTTCGTTAAGGATATGTCTTTTAAATCTAATCAATCAATTCCTAAAGGAGGTTTATAATTTGTAGGAAACAAAATAAACTTGGTATTTGGAAGACTGATGAATAGAAATCAGAGCTCAGATCTATTGTGAAACTTGCCTCAACACTTCAGTCGGAGAGATGCTCATATTTAGGTCAAGAGTCCTCAGGAGTTTAAACTGTTCTGAATGGTGGCAAGGGTTTCCTTATTGGATTTCACAGGGGCTACCAAAATTGAAGGTTGCTTACTCTCTCGAACATCACTAGAACAATCTGTTAATTAAAAAGGAGATAATTTTATTAAGTCTATTGTGACATGTGAGAACACTTTTTTTTTTTTTTAAGATTTACTTATTTCTTTGAGAGAGAGAAAGAGAGAATGAGTGTGGGGACAGACAGAGGGAGAGAATTTCAAGCTAACTCCCCGCTGAGCAAGGAACCTAAAGTGGGGTTTGATTCCAGGACTCAAAGATCATGACCTGAGACAAAATCAAGAGACCAACGCCTAATCTAACTCAGGCACTCTGGAGAGAACACTATCTTGATAGTCATGTACATATGAATAATCTGGATAAGGCTATAAAATACATATCTATGGCATTGCTAGATAGATGATAGAGACAGAGATAGGGATATGAAATAGATACATATAGAGATGACTAAAGCTGTATGTTGGAAATAAATTGTTATTAACAAATAATATTTTTCTTAATTTTCTCTCATGCTATCTAATGTCTCATCTGTAATTTAGTATTTCCTAGTCAACTACTTTTCCTTTTCTCTTTTTGCATTTTTTTTTTCCAGATCTCAATTAGCAAGAGGTAAGTTAGTCATACTATTCAGTTCCAGGTTCATTTTTTTTTTTGGCTTTAATGAGGTATAATTAAAACTTATATATATTTAACATGTACAATGTGGTGTTTTGATATAAGTTTACCTTGTGTAATGATTACCACAATCAAGCTAATTAACATATCCATTATTACAGAGCTCTAAAAAGCTTCCTTTTACTTGAGGTACCTGAATGATTCTATATACCCACATCCTTAAAGTACTTAGTACCATTCAGCATTTGAATTTTTGTCAGTCTGATAAAGATAAAATATCTCAGTATTGAATTTATTTCCATTTTCCTCTGAATACTGATGATTTTGAGTAATTCATCATATAGTAGTGTTTCAAATTTCTTCTCAAAGTTTTCTGTTCTTATTTTTATCATTTTTCTTATATTCAATTTTGACAGTGGACAAATACTAATTATTAGGTTCATCATGAAATAAAACAAAAATTGTGATACCTTAAATTGAAGGTTTTACAAGTAAATGATATTCTCACATATTTTGGAGAGTTAGAAAATGTCTTCTAAGATGGAAGTGCTTCTCTGTTTTGCTCTCAAAAAAAGAGATTCTAACCTTTAAATGGCAAAGTTCCAGCTGTCAAAATATATGCTGAGATGTTGGTGCCCTATTAACCTAGAATGAAAATAATTGCCATTGGCTCAAGAGCAACAGCAGGAAGTGTGGGTCGCCCTTCTAGCACCTTTGACTTTCTACAGTAAAGTAAGAGGCAAAAAACCTATGTGGACCTTAAATGTGAAAATGACTATGTTATTGATGTTTCACTTCTAAGAGAAACAGAAAAGAACTTTAAAAGTACATTCATAAAACAAGTTTTAAAAAATGTTTAAGCAATATGTTTCTCTATTATTTTCATCTCACAGTAAAAAAGTATTAGCATTTTTATGATCAATTTGTTTAAAAGAATAAATCCATAGGCTAATATTTTAGAAGCCATATATGCAACATACAGAATGAACTTAATTTTTCCTTGTGTAACTTATGTATATACACTTGTATATACAAGTGCATAATAATATAATTATTGATTATTGATTATAATAATATTCATATAATAATCATTGATAATAAAATAAATTATATTGATTATAAGTATTATTGATATACTAATTGATTAGCATAATAATTTTCATATCCTCTGTGACCTCATTATCAAATAATGTATGAGCAAAGGTCACCAATAATTTTAATAATTCATACTCTATTTACACAATAATAAATCAGTGGATTAACCTACTTGGTTTTGTAGAATTAACCCGGTCAGGAGTTTTAAAGCACTAATATTAACTCATTTTTATCTGCCAGTAATAATAATTTTGTTATCATTAGCTGGTTCAGCTGTTGGAACATAAAGAAGGAGTAGTTTTCTTTTCAAGACTTCTTAACAATTCCAAATTATGCCTGATTTACAATGTGGTTCCTAAATTTTAATAGTTATAAGTCAATTTTGGTAATTTTCTGTTAAAATTGAAAAATCTGGAAATTAAATGTTCAAAGGTTTGAAATAACTTTTTACATTCTTATCCTCCATTAGAATACAAATTTATTTTCACAGGACTATTAATTAGGAGAGGTAGCATATATGATTTTACATTTGTTACCTAGGATAATTTCTAATAAATAGTAGACATTCAATAAATAGTTGTTTTCATGAAGAAAAATAATAAAGCCATACTGGAAAATATTTGGTTTCATCTATAATGTAATTGCATATTAAAATTTTAAAGAATTAGGTCTTACCACCTCTCAATTCCCAGGAAAGGTAGAACTGACTCAGAACTAAGGATTGCTCTATGAATGCATATCATCATTTCAGGAATTGTAATTAAGTTTGCTGGTGGAGAATATTCATCAATTATCTCCAACAGGAGTGCCAGCCAGATGACCGAGATGCAATAAAACTCTAGTTCAGAATTCATTGGGCTAAAGTTTAGGGCAGGAAAGAAAGAGAATCCAGTTTGGAGAATAACTGAAAACTTTTTTTTTTTTTTCTTCCCGTCTATTCTCATTTAAGACTCAGGTATTAAACATGGCAGTCCATGACTTTGGAAAGCCCAATGAGCAATATACATCCAGGAGTGTAGGTTCCAAGAATAATGGGAGAAGAAAATAATAAAATTTCCTTGCATGCTTTCATTTCTCCTTTGTTCTAATCAAGAGAAGTTGATCTATGTGAATTCTTTAGGGTAATTTAAAGTGCCCAGGCAAATGGTAATACAAGATCATGGCACACTAAATTTGTATATGACTTTTTAAGATTGCTACCCCCTGAAATCTCTAGTTGGCATTATTTTAGCTGCAAATAACAAAAACTTATCTTACTTATCAAAATTAAAAACTAATATTTTCGTGAATAATACTAGACATCTCAAAAATTACAAGAGAGTAATTTGAATTAACAAGACTCAAGAATGAAATAAGTCTGGAATGCTCAAGGAAACTTGAATAGCAGTGTTCATCTCACTTCCAATTGGTTGGCTATTGCAAAAGAAAAAGAAAAGAAAAGAAGTGTTGGTGAGGATGTGGAAAATCAGAACTTTCATGTACTGGTGATGGGAAGGTAAAATTATACAACCACTATGGGAAACAGCATGGTGGTTTTGCAAATAAATAAATAAATAAATAAATAAAAATATAATTACCATATGATCCAATAACTCCACATCTAGGTAAGTACTCAGAAGACTTTGAAGCAGTATCTCAAAGAAATATTTGTACATCTATGTTAATACCAGCATTAATGGTGGTTCCAGAGGCTAGAGAAATGGGTGAATTCAAAGCTATTGTTTAATGAGTGCAGAGTCACAATTTTACAAAATGAAAAGAGGTCTGGAAATGGATGGTTGTGATGGTTGGACATTATGAATATATTTAATACTACTGAACTTTACATTTAAAAATAGTTTAGGAGTGTCTAGGTGGTACAGTTGGTTAAGCATCTGACTCTTGGTTTCGCTCAGGTCTGATCTCAGGGTCATGAAAACAAGCTCCACGACAGGTTCTATGCTCAGTACAGAGTCTGCTTAAGTTTCCCTCTCTTCCCTCCTTCTCCCTCTGCCCTCCCCCTCTCTCTTTCTCAAATACATAAATAAATCTTTTGAAAAAATTAAAAGTAGTTTAGGTGGTAGATTTTTTTGTTGTGTGTATTTTACAATAAAAACCAGGAAAAAAAGATTGATAATATTTCATTGATAAAAATAGAAAAACATAAGAACATTAAAAATATTTGATAATACTTAACATAATTTTAAGACAAAAATTTTAGTAAAATAGATATAGAAGAGAATGTTTTAAATTAATAAAGATTGGGTACAACAAACTTAGAGAAAACATTATACTTATTAAATATTGGAAGTGTTCTCACTGAGATTGGGGGGAAAAAAGATAAGGATGTCCATTATCTTCATGTTTATTCAAGTCAAATATTTCCTATAGGAAAAGGGAGTATAAAGTTGACATATGAAGAAAACATAGACTGTCGTTTTCATGGCTACAACTAGTTGGAAAAAGTATTAAAAGACTGAAAATCTATTCAAGTTAATAAATCATTTTAGCAAGTTGTCTGGATAAAAATCAATGTGCAAAAAGTAAATGCATTATTATATACCAGTAACAATTAGAAAATGAATATTATTTATCTTTCAATTATGAAAAAATATTAAAACTTGGCAATAAATGTTATAAAATGCATGCAAGATCTACATGTAGAGTTACAAAATACCATTTTTTAAAAGATTTTATTAATTTATTTGAGATAACAGAGAGAACGCAAGCAGGGGAGGGGTTGGGAGAAGCAAGCTCTCCACTAAGCAAGATGCCCAATGAGGAACTCAAGCCCAGGACCCTGGGATCATGACCTGAGTCAGCTGAAGGCAGACACTCAACGGTCTAAACCTCCAGGAGCCCCTACAAGATAGTATTAAGAGAAATTAAAAATAAAGACAAATAAAAAGAACTATACCATGTTCAATGTTTGGAAGATTGAACATTTCAAAATTGGGAAATAGCCTTAGGTTGATATGTGAATTCATATAGATTATAGGGATTCAATACAATCCCTATCATCATTCTATCAGGTCTTTTGTGATTTCTGTGTGTTTATATTGCGAACTGGCAAACAAAATAAACTAAAGATACAATGGAGGATAAGAATAAGGTTAGGGGAGTTATATTAGCCAGTCCCAAGACTTACTATATTTGCACAGTAATTAGAATGGTATAATATTTGTAGAGGGATATCTAAATAAAACTATGGAAAATATTTTAGTATAGAAACAGACACACCCACATATGTTGTCCCCAGATTTATGAGAAAAAAAAAAGGCATTGTAACACAGTGAAAAAGAATAATCTTTCCAATAAAAGTTATTGGATAATATGTCTATTTATATGCAAAGAGGGGAAAATATTGAATCTTATTATCTAGATTAGTACCTTACACTGTATTCAAAAACCAATGCCAGATGAATTATAGACTTGACATGAAAGGGAAATTAACAAATTATCTTCTAGAGATAATACAGGAGGATACCTTCATGAACTTTGCACGGGTAAGCGTTTCTTAAATGGAATACACCAACACTAACCCTGAACTAAAAATTAATGAATTTTGCTTCATTAAAATTAAGGAGGTCTGTTCATCAGAAGGCATTATTAAGAGAAGAAAAGGGAAAACCAAAGAATGGGAGATGATAGTCTAACTGCGTAAAACAACAAAGATTTGTATCAAGAATATATAATGAAAGAGTAGAAACCTGTCTGGGACTTGAAGACTGAAAATCAACTTGGACTGAAAAAGAGAAAAAAAGTATCCCTGCCATTAATCACACTGGGAGAACAGACACAGATAAAGTCAGCTGCAAAATTAACTAGAACTGTTGTTTTTCCAAGGTCATGAAGCAACTGTGAAATACCATAATGACCTCTTCTTTTAATGAATATTGCTTTCTTATCAATGACACCCTAGAGCCACTTTGCCAGTCCTATCTATTTCTGGTGATACCTAATCACTAAGCTGTCTTTGCCTTGTGATAGCACCCAATCCCTAGTTGATCCCTACTTCCTAAACCCACCTCAAAAATACGGACCAATCTAGGATTGACTACTGCTTCCCTTAGACTCTAAGAATCATGTGGAAAGGCCAAACCTTAGAAAAGATGCTTTCCTAATCTCTCTTATGGGGCATTTTATAGTTCTCTTGAAGTTCTCTCCCTTGTATCAAAATCTCACTTTGATAGACTTCAGGCTTTTACCTGGTGGTCTTTGATTTATTAGGCTTTACCAAATAATTGTCAATAACACTAAGAAGAAGAAGAAGGGGAAGAAAAAGTAGTAGTGCAGGAAATAAAAGAAATTTTCAAATAACCAGAAAGCAATGAAGAGTTGCTAAACATCATTATTCATAGGGAAGTCTAAAATAAACACACAGGGATGCCTGGCTGACTCAGTCCATAGAGCATGCAAGTCTTAATTTTGGGGTCATGAGTCCCAGCCCTACCTAGGATGTAAAGCTTACTTTAAATTAAAAAAAAATAAATTAAAAAAATAATAAATCCACAGAAAGATACAGCTATATCTTTTTGTATGTGTATGTATAGACATACATACATACAGCTCCCTAGAATAGCTAAGGTTTAAAAGCTGAGGATAAAGAGAGAACATGTGAAATAACTAGATCTACACACTGTTGGGAATGTAAATTGTTGCAACCTTTTTGGAAAACTGAGGAGCAGTATCTTTCAAAGAAAAATGTAGAGATACCCTATGGCCAAATAATTCTAATCCATGGTATATACCTAAAAGTGATCCATATATACATGCAAAATACATAATATAAAGTTATTTCCACAGCATAATTTATAAAAGCCTCAAACTGGAACAACCCAAATCCACAAGCAGAATGGGTAACAACACTTTGGAATATTCATGCAATGGGAAACTACACAGGAAAAAAAAAATGACCTACTGCTGCTTGAAACCTAAATGATGGCTTTTTCAAACACTTTACTGAGTAAGAAGAGATAAAAATAAGAATATCCAATGTATATAAAGTTCAACAGCAAATAAAGCATATTTACAGTGATAAATGTTGGATTTAATGATTGGGAGTAGCAAGCATGGCATACAGTTTGCTGATAATCTATAATTTGACCTTGGGGGTGATGTGTTACTTATTTGGTGACAATTCTTTAAGCTATAAAATTTGAATTTGTGCATTTAAAAGTATTTTTGTTATATATTATAATTAAGTAAAAATTAAACTCAAGAAAGACTTAGAAACAGTTAATGGCCATTTTGCATTTAGATTAATAATTAAGATGTTTTGGAATTTCATACGTTTTGGAAATTATATTGTTTTCTATTTATTCAAAATTTTCACTTTAATTTTCACTATTTATAGTATGTATTTATATTAATAAGTATAATGCATAGAATTAGAGGTTAGCATGAAGTTTTCATAACTTTAATCTACAAAGCACATGGATAGTCATTTTTTAAAGCTCTTATGATCAATTATCTAATAGTATTAAAGAGAATAGTAAACTTATGATATTTTAATATAATTCACTGCATCAGGAAATTATAAGGCAGAGTTCTAAAATACTAAGCTCTAAAGCATATCACCATAGCCATTAAATGTTTGTGAATCTGAAATTCAACTTAAAAATATTAAAATGTGTGTATATATTTAATTTTATGTACATGACAATAATTAATAGAATGAGAAAAAGAGAGTTCTGATATACAAAATGAAGGAATTAAAATAATTCAATGTTTTATCCAAATTTTTGGTGGTAAAATTGAGAGGAATTCATTTTCATATTTTACAATACATAAAAGTAATTTAGATGTCTTTCTCCCTCTCTCATTTAAAAACAAATAAAGATTTTATACCAGTCAACATTTTCTGGAGGAACATATTCAATATCAAACTTTTTCTCTGATAATTTTCATGTTGCTCACTTTATTCAACTAAACCATCAATCCAATGATGGAGTGATTTTACTACAGATGAAAAACATGAAGCTTGGAGAATAATGACAAAGATATTTTACCAAATCCAACTCTAAATAATTTCGGAGACTAGATTTCTACCTGAGCAGTTTAATTTCAGAATCTGTGCATTTAATTGTTACACACTGCTGCTTTCCCTCCCATCCCTGAAATTTGTTATATTCCATACTTCATATAATTAACTCAGAGGAAAAAAAATAACTGCTACTTTAAAAAATTCCCATGTAAGAAATGTCATCTACTATAATATCTTTTTTCTCATAATAAGAAGTAATGATTTATGGTTCCCATGACATTTAGCTCATTATCAAATAAAACTGAACAATAATAAGCATTGCTTTAGGCAGGTAATGTTCTTTTTCTTTATGTTTATAATCACATTAAACATATTTTCAGCATCATTGCTCTACTTAGATTCTTCTCGAGCCTGTATTTTTGAAGAATTAATCTCTAAATTTGAGTGTAATCTAATGGTGAGGAAAACTTTTACATATTTTATAAAATATTTTTGAAATATATTATAAGACATATTAGAGAAATTTAATTGTTATCAATTAAGAAAAAATATATGTTCACTTTATATTAAAAATTGTTACTTTTCATAGTCCAAAATACATTTTTAATGTAGGCTAAAATAAAAACTATTTTAGATTAGCCTACATTAAAAATCAGAGATTTAATACTCAAGTCATTAACTTCTGTATACAACCTCAATTTCATTTGTTAATTAGATTATCTATGTATATTATTTTGCACACATTCTAATAATTACTATAACATATTGATGTGTATACTAATAACTAACATATTTTAGAACATATTTTCTGAACTTTTTATGTGTATTATTATATTTAATCATCAAAAGCTGCTGAGAGAATGTTTTCCATAATCATAAACAACCTTCCTAATGAAAGGTAAGTGTTGAATTGCCTAAGAGCTAGGAATGCCTAGAAAAGCATCATCCTAGAAAAGGAACTGGCATTCTATAAAACTCAGTGGAAATCAGCAATAGTTCAATGAGTAAAATGATTACTCCTGTTCTAATGCAAGGATTGAACAACTTTAAGTCTTGGGTCCCATCACTTCTCCAACATTTGATCACACCAAAACATCACGCTGATGTATCTAGGGATTCCAGGGTGGATAATTCTACCAGTAGTTTTCCATACCACAAAGCTGCAACTGGCAATGCTTGAACCTTCACCCAATGGTTATAGCTTGGCAAGGCCTGTTTAATAAGCTACCATGGTGGGTAAACTGGCATCCAGGGGTAAGTGGTTATTGCTTCCCTCATCATGCAGCTTATGCTCTCATCAGTCTAAGAGTCAATGTTTAATTATGAAATAGGAAACCACAGGAATAAGATTCCTTGGTTTTTATTAGCACTACTACTGTTGATGAAATCATTAAATAAAACACTTTAGTAACTATAGCATTAATTTTGTTGATGATGTATTTTCCTAATACATTTTGATTTATTTTCCCCATTAAATATTACAAACTTTTACTGACTAAAAAGTCCTCAAGAAGGCTTAATATATGTAAATCACATAGTTCATATTCTCAAATATACATATTAGAGTGGAAAAAGAAAATAATTTAGAGTTATATTACAGGCACAACTATGACAGCAAAATCATCAGTTTCTTATTTATAAAATAAAAATAAGCTTTACTATGTTGAAAAATAGACATAATTTATATAATTTAGCTATCTACATCAGTGTTTAACATTTGGCAAATATTTGGTAAGTTACATTACATTATGTATTCTATATTTTTTATTAGTGATTATTGTTGCATATATGGTATTATTGGATGAATATATGTGAGAATGAATAAATGAAAGTATAAACAGTTCAAGTACGCATATTTCTTTTTTTTTTTTTTTTAAGATTTTATTTATTTGACAGAGAGAGACACAGAGAGAGAGGGAACACAAGCAGTGGGAGTGGGAGAGGGAGAAACAGTTTTCCTGCCGAGAAGAGAGCCCGATACAGGACTCGATCTCAGGACCCTAGGATCAAGTATACATATTTCAAGTAAAAATAACATAAAGTAGATGAGGAAACTTGAAGTTTCTGAGGTAATCACACTGTTTTAATGCAAACAGTTCTGCCTTAAATATTTTAATACAATATTTCAGTTAACAGATTGGAAAATCACTAAGACACCTAATTTTAAATCTGATTCCAATATGAATAGTCAATGTGGTAAGTAACATGACTGAATTGGAGCTATCCCTCCACTCATTAATTGTTATATTACATCAGAGATTTAAAGGAAACAATTTCACCGTGGTATTTGGTTTGGATGATTTTTGCACATATTCCCTCTCTCGCCCCCTGCCATTACCCAAAGCATGTACTACATAGCAGGTCATTTTATACTTTATCTATTATCTTTGTTCGTTAGGAACTTTTACTCAGATGTTAATCTTCATTACAGAAAACATATAACTTACTGTTAAGTTGTTTCCAGTAAGCAGAGTGCCTCACAAATGGTCAATTTTTAATAATTTTTTTTTCATTTTATGAAACATTGATAAGGAGTTTATACTCCATCTATTTAGAATTTTATACTAACAAAATTAACTTACTTGATTTCATGCCCTTCTGTATTTTTTGTTTCCAAGATAAACTAACAAATGCTTGCATTGTTATGGGGAAAAAAAAAAAGATTTAAACTAGTCCTCCTAATTCATATCTGTCTGTGCTATTAGGATTCAAAGCACATATTATAATCAAATTCTTTACTGTACATTTTAAGGAACATACAATTAGGGAGGAATGGAAGTTCTTATCATTTTTTAATCATCAATAAAATTACCTTTCTTAAATTAAACTTTATCTTGATATAATTATAGGTTCACATCCAATTGTAAGAAATAATATGGAGAAATCCCATATATCCTTTAATATCATTCAGAATTATAATACAATATCAATATCACAATAAAGATATTGACCTTGAGGATATAGGACATTTCCATCATCAAATGATCCTTCATGTTACTCTTTCATAAACATGCCCATTTTCCCATTATTCTATTTTCCTCTGACAACCAATAATCTGTTCTCCATTTCTGTAATTTTGTCATTTCAAGGAAGTTATATGAATGGAATTATCCAAACGTAATCTTTGAGGATTGACTTTTTCACTGAGCATAATTCTCTGGAAAGTCCTTTAGGTTGCTGCACGTGTCAATAGCCTGTTCCTTTTTACTGCTGGGTAGTACTCCATGGTAGAGACACGCCACCACAGTCTGCAAAATCATTCACCCATTGAAGAACATCTCAGTGTTTCTAGTTTTTGATTATTGCAAGCAAACCTGCTTTAAACATCTACACACAGGTTTTTGTGTGAACATAATCTTTTATTCCTCTGGGACAAAAGTCCAGGTGTGTAAGTACATTTTTTAAAGAGAAAAAAAATGTATAAAATCTTTCTAGGCAACTTTTACATTGTTGTTCTCTGGAAATAGGAAGCTAACTTTGTTGTCACTGGTATTACCCACCCTTTTATCTATGTTTAATATATTTCAAAGACTTGTCACTCAAAATTTTTTTTTAAAAGATTTTACTTATTTATTTGACAGACGGAGATCACAAGTAGGCAGAGAAGCAGGCAGAGAGAGAGGAGGAAGCAGGCTCCCTGCTGAGCAGAGAGCCTGATGTGGGGCTCGATCCCATGACCCCGGGATCATGACCCGAGTCGAAGGCAGAGGCTTTAACCCGCTGAGCCACCCAGGTGCCCCTGTCACTCATAATTTAATAGAATAAAGCATCTGTTTGTTCCCCCCACAAAAGAGAATATAATTTACTATTATATCTGAATTTAAATGAGATAATTTTCTTCATTTGATGAAATAATACTGTACTTAACACCAGAAACTTGGTTCAGTGCCACATCATTTCTCAGTATACTTAGCAATTGATAGATTTTAACTCCATCTAAAGACAATCAGTTAACGGTCATTTTAGACATAATATTAATATTTTATTTTATGATCTACTTTTATCCTAGACAAAAATTTATACATAATATGGAATCGTAAGCATAATTTTTAGCATTTTCTTCTAAAGGAGCAAAAGTATTATATATGTGGTCTTTGTTTTTCTGCACACAATTTAGTTGGTCACGTTGATACATCTTTCAAAATAAATAAACATATTTCAGATCAGACACGGTAGACTGAGAAAGACTTAGGAATGTTGTTAATATGAGGTAAAAATGAAGCTAAAGGATAAGATGGAGAAAACAGGTGTGGGGGGAAGCTCCTTTCAACTTAATTGTGAAACTGACAGCTGACTTTGCTTCAGGCAATTTTGTATATAAAGAGCATTGGCATTTCCAAGTCAGTTTATAGGATAACATGGAATAGGCAAAGCAAGATAACACAGATGTATGTATGTTACGTATAATAAAGGAAACAAGCCAGCACACTGTGATAGTGAAGTAGAGGTATTTATTGCAGCCTAAAACGTCAGAAATCAGAGTTGCCAAAGAAGGCTCTTAGAACTGGAGCTGAGTTGAGTGTTGAGGGATGAGGATAAAAAAGCCTAGTAAAGAGATTAAAAGCTGGGGTGCCTGGGTGGCTCAGTGAGTTAAGCCTCTGCCTTCGGCTCAGGTCATGATCCCAGGGTCCTGGGATTGAGCCCGCATGGGGCTCCTCGCTCAGCAAGGAGTCTGCTTCCCCCTTCTGTCTCTCTGCCTGCCTCTCTGCTTACTTGTGATCTCTGTCTGTCAAATAAATAAATAAAATCTTAAAAAAAAAAAAAGACAGATTAAAAGCTCTCCAGAAATAGGAAGCAGAAACACAATGAGGCAAGGAAAAGCGTGTGTGTGTTCAAAACTTCTGTAGTTGGTAACGCTGAAGGAACAATGTGATAGAGAGGTGAGATATAATGGTAGGGAAGTAGAAGAGGGCTTGGTGTATCTTGAAAATGAACTTGTGCTATCTCCAAAGAGGACTTTAAGAAGAATGATGACAAATGCAGATAGATTTTTTTAAAGACTTTATTTATGTATTTATTGACAGAGGGAGAGTGAGAGCACAAGCCGGTGGAGTAGCAGGCAGAGAGAGAGCCAGAAGCAGGCTCCCCGCTGAGCAGGGAACCCAACGCCGGGCTGGGTCCCAGAACCCTGGGATCACGACCTGAGCTGAAAGCAGATGTTCAACTGGCTGAGCCAGCTGGCGCCCATAAATGCAGATTGATTTTGTGCCTGTCACTTGGGTCTAAGTATGGCAGTCACACAGGAGGGTAAGCAAAACTAAAGATCAGGGGTCCCATAAGTGTTGACCATAATGATCAAATTAAAAAATCTACAAAAAGACTATGAGCCAAGGATATAAGCTGTGACAGAGTGACATTTGGAGTAAGAAAAAAAAAAGTGATGGTTTGAAGGAATATTTAAAAGATGGATTCAGCCAGACTTGATGCTGGGAGGAAAAAAAAATTAGGTCCTTTTGGACTTGACTTAATGACTTGAGTGGGTACCAGATAGTGATGTTCTAAATTCAGGAGTCCAACACAACTGATTTAAGGGAGGAAGCAGACCTGATCACTCAAGGCTGAAGCTGTTTTCCTACTCCTGGTGCTTTTAAGCCCTCAATAAAATAATGCCTTGGGGGACATTACTGTTGTAAAACTCTTCAGAAGTTGCCTGCATTGCATTGTCCCACTCATTATACTCAAGAGGCTATTTCTAACTGAATGTTAAAAATAAAGTACCTAGGCACCCTCTACATCAGTGGTATAATTTAAACTAGGTTTTCCAAATTCTCCTAAAAATATTTTTGAAAGGCTATACCTGACACTTAGGTAACTATCAACTGTGTGGACCACCTAAAATATAGTTAATTTAACTATTTTATATAAGCAGTACTTATGTCATAGAAGTCTAGTCCACTAATATCTCTCAATAAAAGGTGTTAATAGACCAAAATTAAATGCTTTATTGTGATAAGGCATGTCTAGCTGAAACCAGGAGGAATGTTCATTAAAAGAAATCACAATAATATAATCACATTAGGAACTAGAAAAGCCAAAAGACCTAATAAGAATATTAAGATTAATTCAACATATAATATCTGAATAGATATATATGACTATTATTTAAACCTTTAAATGTAGCACATTCACGATTAGGAAGGAAATACTTTGTAAATACTTTTGTTTTAAAATATAATTTTATATTTCTTAGAATCTATAATAAAATCACCAGGAAAATTCCAAACATACTAAATAAATCTAAATTTTATTTAAAAGACTATTATAAGGAACATCAAATTAGATCTTTGTAATATGTGTAGATTTTGACATATTCAAGATGATCTATAGTGAAAACATCACTGCAATGCCATCATTTTTCCATGAGACTTTGTCATTAAAGCACACAAACTAAAAGGCACAAATGTTCAGTAAATCAGATAGTACTTTGATGTATTATGTGATGCATACATATGGATATGTACATATATTTTTTATCTACACACACAGAAATGCAAGTATTTATTGTACTTTGGACATAAAAGTTTCTATTTTTATAAAACAGTAGAATAAAAATAAAAGGTAAAAAGTGATTAATAAAGGATGAGTAAAAGAGTCTATCCATTCAATTTTTACTAATTTCTAAGTGTTAGTTATTTGAAAATATTAATTTATCTCATATTTCAGCCTATGTCAACAGCAAGTGTTTTGACATAAAATGTAAACATAAGGGGCACCTGGGTGGCTCAGTCGGTTAAGCATCTGCTTTTGGCTCAGGTTATGATCCCAGGGTCCTGGGTTCTGGGATGGAATCTGGGATCCAGCCACCACTGCATTGATCTCTCTGCTTAGTGGGGAAACTTCTCTCCCTCTGCCTGCCTCTTCCCCTGCTTGTGCTCTCTCTCTCTGTCAAATAAATAAATAAAATCTTTTAAAAATTTTAAAAAATATAAACATAAGTTCTTAGACAAACAGTTGTGTTTATAGGTAAATGGAAACACTTTAATTGATTGAATAATTTTGTTATTGCCAATATAGCTGATTTCTAATGTTAGAACTAGAGATCAGGTCGTGGCTGAAAGTTCTTTCCTTTGATCAGTAGCTTCATTTTAGTTGCATCCTGATAAGAGCAAGTTAATACAGATTATGAGGATCATAGTACATTGATTTTAAAAAGTTAAATGATTTAAAATGATCATTTTATTTAAAAAAACATAAAATTCAATAAATATATGCATTAAATATACTTAATGTTATTGAAAATAATGTCTGCCTTTGCTATTGGATTTTACCTTTCCGGATGTGTTTCTAACATGTACGTGACTCATGTTTGTTTTTGAAAATCGTACATGACAGCATCACTCTTAGGACTTTAAATAAAAGGAAAATATGTATGTACTAACGGGATTTATTTGCATTTATAAAGCATTCAATATTATTCTCTTTACATAAGTGTTTTGCTTGATGGCTCCACCTTTCTGAAGCATGTTTTATCTGAAGTTTCTTCTGGTAGTAGATCTTGTCATCTAAATATCTTTGAGAGTATTAAGAAAGTCCTCTGAACAACAAGAAATAAAGCTACTTTTTACTCAGATTAAATACTGGCTTCAAGTTTGCTTTTCACAGTAAGATTTTGGACCTTGGTGAAATTAGATGAAGTGAATAGGTTACTGAATTGCTGTTTTCCTTAGGTAATCACTCCCATGTGCTGTAGTAAGTTATATTGTGGGGCTAAAACCCTTCAGCTACATTTTTTATATCTTAATAATCCCCAGCCTTCTTTCCCCTAACAAATCTTTCTCTAAATACCTGCTCATGATTTCACAGACATCAATTGTGGTACATTAAGCAGATAGTCCAGAGTAAAAAATAGTAAGACCTAAATTTAATGATAATAAAACTGACTGAAAATACTGGTGAGTTTCTAATTTGTCACAAATGACTTTCAAAGAACTTCTATCTATGAGTGGTATGAAACTACTAATATTTTTGAGAAGAAATATCCTTTTGCTCCTGTAATTGATTTGCTTGACACAACTCCTAGTAAATACACTGTCTTTAAAAGTAATTTCATTTATTTTTCTCTTCTAAAAGTAAAGTTAAAAAGGCACAGCATGGCATTTTATAATTTGAAATGAAGGCAAAGGCCTAGGGTGAGGTTATGCAAGGGAATGTTAGTAAACACAAAGCTTTATTGTAATGTTAAGTACACCTCTTCATCAATGCAGCCATGAAGAACATCTCAAGGGAGGTGGCATTACCAGCCTTATCCTGAGTTCCTTGCAGGACAGCCACCATGGGACAAGGTCTGGCTGTAAGCCCCGAGTATCACACTAATGGCAAGCATGTAGACTGCTGTGCTGACTGGAGATAGGCTAATGAAATGCTTCAGCACTGAAGCCTAACCACATCCATCTGGAAGACCTATTCATTAGGCACCAGGGAAACACTGGAGAAGAGCCACAGGAGTTTGTATATTCATCAGTATATAATCACATATTATAAAGTGAAAATCCAAGTGCATTACTTGAAGATTTTCCCTTTGGGAGGCTTTCCCTTCACCAGTGTCCTTCAGGCTGTCCCAAAAAAGGACTGTAGCACTACAGTTGTCCATTTTCAGGTATTGTCTGCACATCATGTAGAACCATCTCTAATGACAAGAGAACCATCTCTATGAAGCCTTTCTAACTTCTTCCCTGTCAGCTGATAAGGAACTTTTCATGCAGCATAGGTACAGGCTGGGAGAGAGCAAACAGTATGGCAGGAGTGGGGACCATGGGCACTGGAGTGGGGACCATGGGCACTGGAGTGGGGACGTGGTGCCTTCAGTGCCTGCCTAGGCTTTATCATATATCTACCACTTCCATTTGATGGTGGAAAGTTGCTATGCACAGTCAACTTTATGGTTTGGTGGATCAGATAACGCCTAGTTCATATGGGCAGCCCAGATCACTCGGTGGCCCATGGCTTAAGTGTTTGATCTCTATTGAGGCCCAATATCAGGCCAAAAACTATTTCTCAAAATGATGGTAGTAATATGTGGAGGATAGCAGTTCTTTGAACTCAAATCATATGGGTCTACGCTGTTATTCACCTATAGGGACTTATTTAAGGCTCCAAACAGCATCCCTGTCTGTCATTTACATTCTAGGCACCACTGAGTCTGCTGAATCATATGGCCCAAGTTGTGGAGTAGCTTACACAGCAGTGTGGACCTATTGCAGATCCTTCTCTTGTTCTGAACCCTGTTTAAAGCTAGCAGCTTGTCTCTTCATTTGATAAATGGGTTGGGGCAATACTTAGATAAGAAATATGTACCTCTAAAGACCAAGGAGGCCCTCTAAGCACTGGGCCTTATTTCTGGTTATAGGATGAGTCAGATGGAAAAACTTCTAGGCACACCAGAATCAACTAGCCAATGTCATAGGTCTGCATAAGTCAGACTGTGCTGTTGCTTTAGCTTTCGCATTTGAGTGCCAGTACTTGGTCCTACCACTCAGGCATCTAATTATTGCCACTGCATTGAGGTTTCCTAATTCGATGACTGAAGCTCCCACGTGTCTTCTGGCCTAAAGAGAGGAATAATCACAGAGCTACTCAAGGATGCCAGGGCTCCTCTCGTAAATTTAATTCTGATAGTATTGGTGAAAAGTATGCTCTGGACCCTCATAGTATACATGAGTATGTACAAATATACTCTAATATTTCAATCTCCCTAAGCCTTTGGATCTATTCCACTGCATTAAACAGAGATAGGTATGACATTTCTAACTCATTCACTCTGGGCCACCTTTTAATCCATGTTTCAGCCAACCAAAAATAAACAAATGCTAAATCTCTATTTAGTGAGCCTGTATTATCAAGTTTGGCCTGTCTAACTTTATATTCCTTACACCATTATCTCACAGCCTTATTATCCATTCCTACACACGTTCCTCTGATTTTTGTGTATATACAAATATATACATATATATAAAATGTTATATATATATACAAATATATATGTTAAATATGTGTGTATACACACACACACACACACAAATAAGTATAATACTAAAAAACAACAACTCAAATGGTTCTTTTGAAATGTAACACACCTACTAATGGGTCACATACTGTACCCAGGTTTAAGAGTCTGCTGGGATTTGGTTTTAGTTATAGTTCTAGAGGCAAAGAGGAATGATGGGGCTGGTTTCGTAGGAGAATCAACACTGTCTAGCCTGGCAACTGCCTCAGGAAAAATCATTACAGTTTTTTAGGCATAAAAAAATTCATAATCCCCTCAGAATTGGAAAGGAAGATACTATTGGAGAGGACCATACTACCAGGGGTAAGAGGGCCACTTCTTGAGATAGGGAGGGAAATTTTGCTATAGATGGGAAAGCTGCTTCCACTGGGGATTAGGAGAACTCTTCCACGGAAAAAGAAGACTCATCAGAATTTAGAGTCTCAATGTCTCAGTTTCATTATGGTTTTCCACACATTACTATTTCAACATATAGGACCCTATTCTTGGGCTTGTTTGTTCATTTCATCCCAAATGTCTGCAGCTACTTGATACCCCTTTAATTGATTTTTAATATTAATTAGCATAAATTATCTTCTATTCCAGACAACTAAGATATCTATATCACATATATCTATGTCAGTTGCCATGTTCATAATATTCTAAGGTGTTCTATAGGTAGCAATGTTACAAATTCCATTGCATAAATAGAACATAACTTCTTAAGAGTGAATTACTTTTCCTTCTCTAATTAAGAGGTAATATGTCTCTGAAATATTGACTTAAACTTAATCATCAACAATTTATTTTTTTGGCATTTCGAAATAAGATTAGACCTCAAATAAAGCTCTAAGAGTTACAGCCATGCATGCCTTGCAGTACTCAATTTTCTCCAAATGTTCAATAGTCTGTAAGTTGCCATAAAATTCCAAATATGTGATGGGGAAGGATTTGTATATTGAAAACACCTGCTAAGGATAATTAAGAACCTTGGTAAAATATGTGAATATTCATGATTTTTAAAAATATCAATACAAATGGTCCAGATGCTACCTCATAATAATTTACTTTGACCATATTGTGGGTTAGATTATGTAGGAAGACAAATCTTGTGTTTAAATTAAACGTGCAAAATAATAAAAAAAATTACAGGTATTGATGGTTACAAAGTTTTAACCATATGTCTTAGAAAAGAAACTATCTCTGATGCCAAACTCTGAAATACTACCCATCCCTTTGTTCAAAAATCACTTAATGAAACATAACTATGTGCCAAACAATAGTCATTAGAATGCAACAGTAAATGAAAGAGTTAAAATCTCTCATGGAGCTTATATTCTAGTAGGATAAGAAAGACAATACAAATTATAGAACAGATAAGAGTGGTGATAATGTATATGTAGAATAAATAGTCTATCAAATGATGAAGAACAGATGTCAGGAAACTTATTTCTGTAAAGATGAAATTTAAGGAGAGCGATGAATGAAATCAGAAAGCCATATGGAGATCTGGGAAAAGATATTAAATAGAGAATATAAGATATCTAAAGGCCCTGAATCAAGGTGAAAAAAGTGTTAGGAAATGCATATCAGTATGGCTAGAATACAACGAATAGTGAATAGGAAGAATGATAGAAAATGAGAATAGTCAAATAAGAATTCATATGCCTAAGACATTGTGAGCCATTGTCAAGACCTAGACTTTATTTCGATTATTGGGCAAGTCATTGATTGATTTTATGATTTATGTTTTGAAAGTACACATCATTAGTAACTAAATTTCTAGTTCTCTAAAATTTTCCAATAAAGACCTCAAGGAAGCCCTTTATCTTCCCTGCATAATTACTAATTTCTTACTTTTCCTTAAGTCCAGTTAGAAATATATGAGAGTTTCTTTCTGTTTCAGTTTTGGTAGTTTCTATGTCTCTATGAATGGATCCATTTCTTTCAGACTCCCTAATTTGTTGGTATATAGTTGTCCATGATATGTTCTTATAATCGTTTGCATTTCTTCAGTATCGGTTGTGGTCTCCCCCATTTCTTTCTTTCTTTCTTTCTTTTTTTAAGATTTTATTTATTTGACAGACAGACATCACTAGTAGGCAGAGAGGTAGGCAGAGAGAGAGGAGGAAGCAGACTCCCTGCTAAACAGAGAGCCCAATATGGGGCTGGGATCAAGACCTGAGCTGAAGGCAGAGGTTTTAACCCGCTGAGCCACCCAGGCGCCCCATCCCCCATTTCATTTATGATTTTATTTATTTGGGTCCTTTCTTTTTTTCTTTTTGATAAGTCTGGCCAGGGGGTTATCAATCTTATTAATTCTTTCAAGGAACCAGCTCCTAGTTACATTGATCTGTTCTACTGTTCTTTTGGTTTCTATTTCATTGATTTTCACTCTAATCTTTGTTATATCTTTTCTCCTGCTGGGTTTAGTCTTTATTTGTTTTTCTTTCTCCAGCTCATTTAGTTGTAAGGTTAGGTTGTGTGTTTGAGACCTTTCTTTGTTTCTCCAGAAAGGCTTCTATTGCTATCTGCGTCTCTCTTAGGACGGCCTTTGCTGCATCCCAAAGATTTTGAACAGTTATGTTTTCATTTTCATATGTGCCCATGATTTTTTTAATTCTTCTTTAATTTCCTGGTTGACCCATTCATTCCTTAGCCTCCATATATTTGAGTTCTTTCCAAATATCCTCTTGTGATTGAATCCTAGTTTTAAAGCACTGTGGTCTAAAAATATGCAGGGAAAGATCCTAATCTTTTGGAACTGGTTGAGACCAATTTGTGATCCAGGATGTGATCTATTCTGGAGAATGTTCCATGTGCACTTGAGAAGAACATGTATTCTGTTGCTTTAGGATGGAATGTTCTGAATATATCTCTGAGGTCCATCTGGTCCAGTATGTCATTCATTCCTTGTTGATCTTCTGCTTAGATGATCTGTCCATTGCAGTGAAAGGGGTGTTAAAATTCCCTACTAAACCTGAGCAGACCCATAACCAGCAAAGAAATTGAAGCAGTAATAAAAAATCTCCCAACAAAGAAGAGCCCAGGGCCAGATGGCATCCCGGAAGAATTCTACCAAACATTTAAAGAAGAGTTAATACTTATTCTTCTGAAGCTGTTTCAAAAAATACAAATGGAAGGAAAACTTCCAAATTCTTTCTGTGAGGCCAGCATTATCTTGATTTAAAAACCAGACAAACACCCCACTAAAAAGGAGAGTTATAGAACAATATTCCTGATAAACACGGATGCAAAAATTCTCACCAAGATACTAGCCAATAGGATCTAACAGTACATTAAAAGGATTATTCATCACAAACAAGTAGAATTTATTCTTGGATTTCAAAGGTGGTTTAACATTGACAAATCAATCAATGTGATACACCACATTAATAAGATAAAGGGCAAGAACCATATGATACATTTACAAATTACAACGCCCTTTCTTGATTAAAACTCCTCACAGTGTAGGGATAGAGGAAACATGCCTCAATATCATAATAGACATATACAAAAAGCCCACAGAGAGTATCATTCTCCATGGGGGAAAACTAAACACTTTTCCTCTAAGATCAGGAACATGGCAAGGATGTCCACTATCACAACTATCGTTCAACATAGTACAAGAAGTCCTAGCCTCAGCAATCAGACAACAAAAAGAAATAAAAGGCATCCGAATCACCAAAGAAAAAGTTAAACTTTTACTCTTTGCAGGTGACATGATAATCCATTTGGAAAACTCAAAAGACTTCACCCCAAAACTGTTAGAACTCATACAGAAATTCAGGAAGGTGCCAGAATATAAAAATCAATGCACAGAAATCAGTTGCATTTCTATACACTAACAGTGAGACAGAAGAAAGAGAAATTAAGGAGTCCATCCCATGTACAATTGCACCAAAAACCATAAGATACCTAGGAATAAACCTAACCAAAAAGGCAAAGGATCTGCACTCCGAAAACCACAGAATACTCATTAAAGAAATCGATGAAGAGTACTCATGAAAGAAATGAAAGAACATCCCATGCTCATGGATTGGAAGAACGAATATTGTTAAAATGTCTATGCTACTGGGGCGCCTGGGTGGCTCAGTGGGTTAAGCCACTGCCTTCGGCTCGGGTCATGATCTCAGGGTCCTGGGATCGAGTCCCACATCGGGCTCTCTGCTCAGCAAGAAGCCTGCTTCCTCCTCTTTCTCTCTCTCTGCCTGCCTCTCCGTCTACTTGTGATCTCTCTCTGTCAAATAAATAAATAAAATCTTTAAAAAAAAATGTCTATGCTACTTAGAGCAATCTACAAGTTCAATGCAATCCCTTTCAAAATGCCATCAACTTTTTTCCAGAGAGCTTCAACAAATAATCCTAAAATTTATATGGAACCAGAAAAGACCCAGAATAGCCAAAGGAATGTTGAAAAAAGAAACCCAAACTGGTGACATCACAATTCTAGACTTCAAAATTATGATAAAGCTGTACTCATCAAGACGGTATGGTCCTGGCACAAAAACAGACACATAGATCAATGGAACAGAATAGAGAACCCAGAAATGAACCCTCAGCTCTGTGGTCAACAAACCTTCAACAAAGCTGGAAAGAATATTCAATGGGGAAAAAAAAAAAAACCTCTTCAACAAACAGTGTTGGGAAAATTGGACAGCCAAATGCAGAAAAATGAAAATGGACCATTTCCTTATGACATACACAACAAAGGACTCAAATGGATGAAAGACTTAAATATAAGGCAGGAATCCATCAAAATCCTAGAGGAGAACACAGGCAGCAAGGTCTGTGACCTTGGCCACAGCAATTTCTTGCTAAACATGTCTCCAAAGATAAGGGAAACAAAGGCAAAAATGAACTTTTGGGACTTCATCAAGATAAAAAGCTTTTGCACAATAAAGGAAACAGTTGACAAAACCAACAGACAACAGACAGAATGGGAGAAGATATTTGCAAATGTCTTATCAGATAAAGGGCTAGTATCCACAATCTGTAAAGAATTTATCAAACTCAATATCCAAAGAATACACAATCCAATCAAGAAATGGACAGAAGTCATGAACAGATATTTCTCCAAAGAAGACATCCAAATGGCCAACAGACACATGAAAAAATGCTCAACATCACTCATGATCAGGGAAATACAAATCAAAACCACAATGAGATACCACCTCACACCCAGCCAAAATGGCCAAAATTAACAAGTCAGGAAATGACAGATGTTGGTGAGGATGCAGAGGAAGGGGAATCCTCCTAGTCTGTGGCTATGCAGAGTGCAGCCACTCTGGAAAACAATATGGAGGTTCTTAAGAAAGTTGAAAATAGAGCTACCTTAAGACCCAGCAATTGCACTACTGGTTATTTACCCCAGATACAAATGTAGTGATCTGAAGGGGCATCTGTACCCCAATGTCTATAGCAGCAATGTCCACAATAGACAAATGATGGAAATAGTGCAGCTTTCCATTGACTGATGAATGGATAAAGAATATTTAGTGTGTGTGTGTGTGTGTGTGTGTGTGTGTGTGTGTGTATACACTCCATGAATGGAATATTACACAGTCATCAAAAATAAAATCTTTCCATTTGCAAAACTGCAGATGGAAGTAGAGGGTATATGCTAAGCAAATACAGTCAGAGAAAGACAATTGTCTTATGATTTTGGTAATAAGGAGAATTTAAGAAACAAAACAGAGGATCATAGGGGAAGAGTGGAAAAAAATAAAATAAGATGAAGCCAGAGAAAAACCATTAGAGACTCTTATAGGAAAACAAACTGTTATAGGAAAAAAAACTGAGGGTTGCTGGAAGGGAGGGGAGTGGAGGAATGGTATAACTGGGTGATGGACATTAAGGAGGGCATGTGATGTAATGAACACTAATTATTATATAAGACTGATGAATCATAGACCTATATTTTGGAAGGTACACTACAGAAAACAATTAATTAATTAATTAATTTAGAAAGACCTATATGAGAGTTTCAGTTGTCTCACATCCTCTGAAATATTTACCATGTCATTATTTGCAATTTTAGTAATGCCTTTGAGAGGGTACTAGGATAGCATTGTGGTTTTCATTCATATTTCCCTGATGACTAATGGGACTGAGCAAATTTTTGTGTGTATATTGGCTATTTGTGTATTTTCATTGTGACATACCTGTCCAAGATTTTTGCCATTTTTCTTCACATTATTCTTACTACTATTATTGCTACCTTATTGATTAGTGAAAGTTAATTATATATTACAGATTCATATCTGTCATATCTATATTGAGCTACATCTATCTATGTCATCTATCTTATCTATCTGATAAACACACAGACATACGGGAGTTTCATTAAATTTCAATTTATATTTTTTAAGTTTAATATTTTACATGTCCTCATAAATACTTTGCTATTTTAAGTTTGCAGAAATATTTTATGTTATCTTTTTTCTGTGAAACTTAAAAATAGGGAGTTCTTTTATTTCTCAAGATTGTTTGGCTTTTCTAGGTTCTTTACTGTATTATGTAGGTATTTGAGTGAATTTATTAATATCTGCCAAAATTTGGGGGGATTAACTAGATTTGCATTGACTCATTAGATTGATTTTGGTAGTATTGACATCTTAACAATTTTATTCTTCCGTTTCATGAAGTTGACATATCTACTTCATTTAGTTGGATCTTATTTTAATTTCTCTCAGAAAAGTTTCCTAGCTTTCTGTGAAGAGCTCTTGAAAGTTTTTTTGTTAAATTTAATACTCTTTTTGGTGCTTCTCTAAGGATAATTGTTGGTTCCTTTTTAACTAAAAGTCTATAATTTACTTGAAGCTCTAGAGCTAGATACAACCACTTCTACCTCATTGGTAAGACTATGTCATGAATAACTACCTGGAGAAACAGAAAAACTACAACGTGTTTTTTGTTGTTGTTTTGTTTTATTTTTCCCAGAACATGCTCAGTCTGAATCAAATTGTGATTCTTACCATAGAGGATATGAGATTAACGTGTACTAGTTAGATGATTTTCAAGGTGTGCTAGACCATCTCTCAATGTCACCTTCAATTCCTATTTCCTTCTCAAGGCCACTCCATTGGAATTAATTTTCCACCATTTTTCTACTCCTATGACACTATTATAATACCAACATTTTTTTTAAGATTAATTTATTTATTTGAGAGAGAGCGAGCAGTTGGGGAGGAGGGCAGAGGGAGAGGGAGAGAGAGAAAATCTCAGATTCCCAGCTGAGCCTGACACATGGCTCTATCCCATAACCTTGAGATCATGACCTGAGCAAAAATCAAGAGTTGGACACTTAACCTACTGAACCACCCAGGCATCCCACAACACTAAAATTTTTTGCAGAAATGCTTTACTAGTTCTCTTTAAAAGAAAGTCATCTTATTGTAATAAATATTTTAATTCATTCAATATATACAATCTAGTTGTTTATCATCTAATAAATATTTATAGATACAAATTGAATTCACTTATTATATCTGTTAATATTAGTACTTCTACATTATAATTATTTTGATCATATGGGTCAAGTAAATAATTTATTTCTCATTAACTTGCATCAGAGCTATCAGATCCTGGCCATGATCTTATGTTCAAGTACTTTTTGTCATATATTTTAATTTACAAGTGGATTTTCTAACCAAATCATAACACATTGACTCTGGTCTCAGCCATGTGACTTGTTTTGGCTGACAGGATAAGAATAAATTTAATTCAAGAAGAGTCTTAAAAAAACAAACAAACAAACAAACAAATAAAAATTTATTTTTTATAACTTCAGACTTTCTTCCCTTGTTCATCTTCCTTTTCTGTGAGAACATTCTCAGTTTGGCCTACTGGGGAAATATGAGAAACATTAGCAGAGGTAAATTTCCCCAGATGAGGCCATTGTATACCAGCCAAACTCTAACCAATTTTCTAGTTTATCACAGATGCATAAGCAAACCCAGATAAGATTAATGAAACTGCCTTAGATCATCAGAACTGTAGTTGTCTTAAACCATTTGCTTTTGGAATACCCTATCATCCAGCATTAATGGTGTGAGAGGTAACTGATAAAATTAGAGGCAAATAATCCATGGGCTAGCTCTGGGCTGTGGATTACACTTCAAGTAGCACTGCCCCAGATGATCCAAATATGTTATTTTTCCTTGTCTGTCCCAAAACCATGTCTTCTACATTTTTTCTCTTTTCCTTCATAGCATTAATTTAAACCTCTAATAGTCTATATAATTAATTATTCTATTAGCTTTTATTTCTAACTCCCCTTATTCAAGTTTGTATGTAAATTTCATGAGGCAAAATCTTCATTATGCCTTTAAAGGTATCCCAAGCACCTAAAAAAGAGCCCAGCACAAAATAAATGCTCAATAGGTATTTGTTGAATTAATGAATATTTTCTTAAAACAAATACATAAAGAATGTAGAATGAGTAAATAACATTCAAGCAGTCAGACTGTACAGAATATTTAGCTGTTTAAGAGGCTTTTATGACAAAGCATTAACGGATAAACTAGCAATTATAATTCCTTGATATATCTGTAAAGTGAATATTCTGTGGCAAAGACAGATAACAAGGTGAGGAGAAATTCTACAACAAATAATCTTGGTCTTTTTACTAAGATTACACCTAATCTCTACGAAATTTTGAGGGCAAACATGAAAGAAATTAAGTCAGATATACCTAAGATTCTCTGTGTGTGTTTGTGTGTGTGTGTGTGTGTGTGTGTGTGTTTGTGTGTACAACAATATTAATGATTTTAAAATTTTGCTTAAAAATTGCCAAATCAGGGGCGCCTCGGTGGCTCAGTGGGTTAAGCCTCTGCCTTTGGCTCAGGTCATGATCTCAGGGTCCTGGGATCGAGCCCAACATCGGGCTCTCCGCTCTCCCCCTCTCTCTCTGCCTGCTGCTCTGCCTACTTGTGATCTCTCTCTCTGTCAAATAAATAAATAAAATCTTTAAAAAAAATTGCCAAATCATCCTTTCAAAATAAAAAAAATAACAACAGAATATAGGAATGAGCTATTTTGCGAGAATTAGGTATATTAAATGTAAAAATGTACATTCATAACAGGAAACAAATACTTATCTTTGTTTAAGGAAATCATGAGATTCTGAGCTAGCACAAGGTAACACTGAGAAGGAGTCATGACATCTTAAATACAAAATATATGTACTATGTGATATAGACATTTTTATTAGCTTTTATAGAATTTTTTTTATAGCTAGTGAGGACTATTTGGACATTTTCCTGAGTTTTTATAGCTTGAATTGGGAACAATTCACATAAACCAATGTTAATAAACATCAGAAAGCTCAGCAGCAGCCTTGTAGTTTTGCTAGATAAATTCTCAGTTCAAAAATAAGATTAAGAAAAAACAATTTAACTGTATTCAAAATTTTTATTTATATTTATTTATTTATTTATTTATTTATTTTAAAGATTTTATTTATTTATTTGACAGACAGAGATCACAAGTAGGCAGAGAGGCAGACAGATAGAGAGAGAGGTGGAAGCAGGCTCCCCGCAGAGCAGAGAGCCCGATGTGGGGCTCGATCCCAGGACACTGGGATCATGACCTGAGCCGAAGGCAGAGGCGTTAACCCACTGAGCCACCCAGGTACCCCAAATTTTTATTTATTTAACAACTTTATAAATGTATAATTTCTGCTATATTATTTTTTTGGTTGGTGAAACCAAAATTTAAAACAAAGAAAATTTTAAAAGTGAAAAAAAACTTTATTTGCAACATGATTTAAACACATTATCTATGAAAATAAAATTAATAAAACAAAATTAATGACACATAATGGAATTATATTACTTTAAATAAATACACATATATGTATGATAGACATAGAAATAGAAATAATGGGATGTATACATCAAAAGAAAGAAGATGATGGATAGATAGATGATAGATAATAAATGGAATATAATAGTAAAACAGACATGAATGGCTTATCATTACTCATGAATCAGATATCTTAAAAACCATAATTCTAAAACAACTTCAAACAATAAATTTAAAAGCTTAAATGATATGAATAACTTTCTATACGATGTCAAAATTACTCAAGAACAATAACAAATGGATAAAGCAATAATTACTTTCAAATTGAATTTCAAATCAGATTCAACTTTCACTATGCCTGCTCCAAATAATCCAAGCCCAGAGAGTTTTATCGTTAAGTGTTAATAAAGCCATCAAAATATTTCAATATTATGCAGGTTAAGAGTCAGAAAAATAGGAAAAGTTGATTGATTTTTTTTTTACAAAGAAAATTAGACAAAAAAAAAAGAAAGAAAGAAAATGAAACCATTATTCACAAACCAGAAAAAAATTAAAATAATGCTCACTAACGAATATAGATAAAAATATCTCAAATAATCTATGTGGAGTTCAATTTAGCAGTGTGTATATGTACATATACAGAAAGGGAATCAAGTAATTCAAGGATGGCTTGTAACATATTAACAGAAAATAAAAAAGAATAATATGACTGATTCAATATATGTCAATAATATTTAATTAAAATGAATTTTCAATCATAAAAATAAATGTCACTTGGCAGTATAGTGAATCTATCAAAGCTTACCTAAAACACATTAATATTCCCACTGAAGTCAGGAAAAAAAACAAAAATGTTCCCTAGAATTGTTCTGATTAAATGTTATACTACAAGATTGTAGTTAATCCATTCAGACAAAATGAATGCATAGTTGAATAAGTGGTATATGAACCAAAGGAGTCAAAATTGTCCTTTTTGAGAATATATTTTTTAACATAAAAACTTAAGTGAATACATAGAGTTTAGTAATTATTAAGATACAATTTTATTGTTACATGTTTAAAGATCAACCTAAAATAATTAATGGTGTTACACAATTTTAACAACAAAGATTATTCACAGTGGAAAAAGAATCATGAAATCTCTAATATTCTGATTGGGTAATGACTAATCACAATTCACACCAACTTTATCACGGAGGACATGAGTCGTCAGTCATTTTGGTTGTTGCACATGAATACATCTTGGAGAAAAACGGGCAGTAAAAGGTTGGAGTGGTGGTAGTATTTAACGAGTTCACCATAGAAGCTCATTTCTTTCTTTCTTTTTTTTTAAGATTTTATTTATTTATTTGACAGAGAGAGAGATGGAACACAAGTGGAAGGAGTAGGAGAGGGAGAAGCAGACTTCCCACTGAGCAGAGAGCCAGATTCAGGCCTCACTCCCAGGACCCTGGGATCATGACCTGAGCCTAAGGCAGATGCTTAAGGACTAAGCCACCCAGGCACCCCCAGAAGCTCATTTCAACACTCTAGAAGCAGTCCAAATTTTTTTTTAAGCTAGCCATATACTAATTCCTACCATCTGAATGTCAGCATGGACCAAAAATAATTATTGAGTATTTGTTCAGTGGTAAGTGATATTCTAAAGCAATTTATATTTATTACTTTATTTAATCATTACAACAACATTATGGGTAGACACATTTACTATTTCTACTTTATAAATGAGCAACCTATTGTTCAATAATGCTAAATTTTTCAAGATGAAACATAAGGGAAAGAATTTAAGATTTGGACACAAACTTTCTAAATAGAGCCATAGGTCAATAGAGTCTTTACTTTTATCATCTCAATATAAAGCTAAAATTAAATTTAAATGTGAATAAAAATTCTGTGAAGAAAATTACAGTACTTTATCTGAATATATTTTTAGTTAATAAAATGAGATCCTTATTATAGAATGTCATCCTTTGTCTTTTAAGAATTTTAGTCAAATGTATAATACAAATTCAAACTTAATGGAAACTCATACAACTTTTAAAAGCCACATGAAAGAATAAAAAAGAAAAATAGCCCAGATATCTTAAGAGATGGAGGAAAAGATGGTAGATCCATCAAAGAATACTGAAAGGATAAAGCATTCAAGTCCAGTAATACTGACAGAGACCCATACTTCAACCATTGGAAATAAATACGCTGAAACAGAATTACACACATATGGACACTTAAACTTTTCCAAGCAGCATTATGAATCAGCAGGTGAGTTTGGACTACTCATTAAATTATTAAGTTGTGCTGAAACAACTAGTCATCCATTTACAAATAAATACATAAATTAGCTCCATACTTCACATCAAACCTGAATATTGCAGGTGTGATGAAGAATTAAAAAGGAAAACTAAATTAGAAGAAAATGTGTACAAATATCTTTTGATTACAAAACAGGCAAGGATTTCTTAGGCACATCATAAATAACCCAAAAAACATAATATATATAAAAATATGTTTGTAATAAAAAGTAAATTATTCTGAATAACAAAAGATGCCACAAACAAAATTACAAGACAAGACAATTTCAGAGCAGCTGTTTGAAATGCTTACTACCAAAAAAGTATTACTCAGAATATGGAAGTTCTCTTAAAAATTAGAAAAAAATAAAATGGACCAAAACATACAGCTGATTTAGAGGTATTTCTTGGAAGAAAAAGTGTAATGTAAATAAAACGATAACATGATGGTCTACTTCACCAGAAATCAGAGAAAGGTAAATTTAAAAAGCAACAAATTGCCACTTAACATGTTATATAAGCAAAATTAAAATATGATAATAAAAAGAAGATAAGAAACAAAGGGATCTTATACTGCTGTAAGCTGGTACAACCATTTTCAACAACAATCTGAGAAAGACTAAAAATGTTTAAGGGAGAAAAAGCAAGTACAGGGAAGAAAAAAAAATGATATATGCACCCTTACACTATTTCTACAGTATTGAAAAATATGTAAGAAAGTACTATACATTGGGTGGATGCAGAAATATGTATTAAACTTAAGAAAACATACACTGAAGGATAAGCACAAAATTAATGTTGGTATTTTGCACTGAAGCAGGATGGAGGTAAATGCTTTTGGGCAGGGATATCCATCTGTCAGGCTCCAACACCACTTATAACACATGACATGAAGATGGAAGTCGACAGAAGAGAGTAAATTTGTTATCTTGATCTATACACATAGATTCATGTTAAATATTTAAATACATCTTTAAAGTAGCTATTATTTTATTGATTCAACAAAAATTATTGAGCCCCCAAATTTCCCAGTTGTGTTTTAGGTTTTGGGGACATAGGAATGAACAAAGCAGCCAAACATGCTTACCACATGGTGCAGGCAAGTAGGAACAGGAGGGTGCGGGAGGGTAAGCAGACAGACTAAAAAAAATAAACAAATATATGGTGTAAGTGAAAAGAAAATATAAAGCAGAGATAAGGAGATAGAGAGAAATGGAGAATATTATAGATAGGCTGTTCAGAGAAGGTCTTTGTGGTAAAAATGACATTTTTCATAAGTGAGGAAAGGAACCAGAGGCAGGTTTGGGGGACATAGTTTAAATAAAGAGAACAGCAATCACAGTGGTCCTGAAGAGGGTATGTATGGCATGTTCAAGGAACCAAAACTCAAAAAAGGCCAGTGTGGTTGAAAAGATTACATGTCACATTTTAGAAATGTAAAAATGTCATTATTAGTAAACAAATAAACACATTTTAGTTACCATAAAAAATAAATAATAGGAACATAAAATACACACCTTAATACAACCACAAGGATTTTCATTTTTTGAACATTTTGGTACTTTATTTCCCCCCAAACAAAACAAGAAGTATTTTAACACGTTCTTACTGTATTTTTATGTGATATATAAGCTAGAAAAAAGTCACAGAAATTAACTGTTTAAACTTAGTATCTCAGCTCTCCATCCAAATTTTCCATCAAAAATACAACTAATAGGTACTGAAAATGCTAATGAAAATTCATCAAAAATCAGTTTGCGTGCATGTATTTTAATGAAACCAAATGGTGCTGAATATGCTTCTTTTTTCCTTGTAAATGTATTCAAGTTCATATTTGTGCTGCAGAATTTGAAGTGTGCTTCAAGCACATTCAGAAGCGTCAAGAATGGTGTATTGGCGAGACTGACATTGAGGTGTAAACAAACACCTTAGGGATTTGGAAAGTTAGGGATTTGGAAAGTTACAAATTTTGAAGCAAGTCAAAACTATAATTTGAGCATTGAGAAACAAAGATGGTACAGAATAAAACAGAAGATTGAAATCCTAAAGGGACACAACAATAGCAATAGTACATCAAACTATCTTACAGACAAAACCAAATTAGTATGAGGTCAACGCAGTCAACTTTCTTGCCCTTAAATATTCTTTCTCTATATAACAAAAGATGAAAGAAAAGAGGAAAGAAATAAAGGAAGGAAGGAAGAAAGAAGAAAGGGAGGGAGGGAGGGAAAGAGGGAAGGAGAGAACCCGATGAACCCGATCTTTATCAGAAGCAAGGGGATGTCTCAAAATATTTATATATATAGGAAACAGAATGGTTTTGAACAGTATTTGCATCTGTTGTCTGTATGCTATTTCCTTTGATGAATCATGAAGCAAAGTCCATGATGTTAGATCTTTATTTGATCTAAGTGTATTGTATTCTCCTGGCTGCCTTGTCAAATTAGTACAAATTTTGCAGCAAATTACCACAAACAGAAATTTAGTGCCTCACAGTTCTAGAGGCCAGACATCCAAAATCAGTATCACTCTAGTGTCCACTCCTTCTGAAGGCTCTCGGGGAGAACCCATTTCCTGCCTCTTCCAGGTTCAGTTGTGGCTGCATGCAATCTTGGCTTCTGGATGCGCCAATCCGATTTCTCTCTGTTCATTTTCAACTTACCTTCTTCTCTTCTGTCTGTCTAATGTTCCTCTGCCTATCTTAGGCCATTCTGATTGCAGTTAGGGCCTGGGTTAGTTAGGATAGTTAGGATAATCTAGGATAATCTTTCCAACTCAAGATCCCTACTTTAATCTATTCAAACCATTTTTTTTTCCTTATAAGGTGATATTTATAGGTACCAGAGATTGGAAACTGATATCTATGTGGGGCCATAATTCTGCTTACAACAAATGAGAAGAAACTTTCCTGAACTAATAAAACAAGATAAAAATAGTACAAAATATTTCAAATGGAAATTGAGAAGAAAAATCTTGAATTTATAAAGAGTACAGAAGAAGGCTGTTTCCAAGACTAGGTGATTCAGAAGGTATGGTTTCCTCAGAGCTGCAAATCTATGTGGAGGTGATGCTCTCCACTCTGCTTTACCAAGTGAGACAACTTAATCTCATGCTTCCTTCCCCATTGAAAGAAAACAAACAAAGGGAAAAACAAATATGCTGTAAGAATTCCCAACCGCATAGCATAACCATGCCAGTCACCTCAATCTCTTTGGGTTAAATTGGGAAATAAACGCAAACCAGTATAAAACACGCTGATCAGTAAGAACTTGACTTAAGTCATTCGGACTTTCACAGTGATCAGAAGTAGGTGAATCATACCTATGCCACAGACAAAAAATAGAAGAGTTTAATTTGACTCAGTGTAAAACCCATATGCTCTTGGTAGGAGAAGGGAAAAATGGATACTAGGGTATCAACCACGAGACTAACTCAGTAATCACTAAACCACCAAGCTTTAGTTTCCTCTTCTGTGGTGTGGGATATTAAGTCGTTGCCCCATCCTCACTGGTAATCTGTCAGGGCATTAATACTGTCTCAACAGAGGACAACCATTCCTCAAACTAACTGATGAAGGCTGTTAAATCAACTGATAAGAAACTCATTTTATATACAGTTAACACAGGTAATACTGTTTATTAGATGGTCCTATTCAATATTAATAAATATCTGCAGTTAAGTGCATTTATCTAAGAAATTACTGAAATCTTGTTCAGTTGACCAGTTCACTTGGAATAACTTATAGCTACCCCTATAGGTAGCTTGTGGAAATTTATGATTAATTTAGTCAACCAACCTTCTAGGGGTATCTTTGAGCTATATGTAAGGATGTAATTACGTTCTCTGCCTTTCATATTTGTGCTACAGAATCTGAAGTGTGCCTCAAGTCATTTTCAAAGGCATAGAGAATGATACAGGTAGAATGATATAAAGATGTAAACACAGAGACTCTTTGTTTAATCAATTGGGATAGTAAAAAAATGATTATTAAACTTTATTTTTGAATAAAAAATTTAAATACTTGCACATTTTTTCTTAAATATAAACTGGAGATATTAGTATATTATTATAAAATTTCAAATGGAATAATCTATTAACTCATTGAAAAAACGTGTTGAATGCCTATTGTGTGCTACACAAGGTGCTAAATTCTGGAGAGACCATAGGTTTTCTACTTTGGGGATAGATAGCTACTTTAGCTCAAATGGTTATATCTCTCTATTTCAAATGTTCATTAATATAAGCAATTAAATATGAAACTATAGGAAACAATAATCATTGGAATGGAAATGAGGATTTTTAACATACTTATCATTACACAAGCATTGGGAAGATTTAAACAACTGAAGGAGGACCCAAAGTTAATTCATTCTATCTTCTTGAAACAATATGGTTTCATGATAAGTAAGTAATAATAAATAACACCAATTACATTTTAAGTACTTAAACATATTAACTGATGCAACAGGTCCACGTGGTTATAATATGGTCATCACTATTTTTCCAATGCAAAAACTGAGGCAGAGAAAGATGAAGGGATTTGCCAACAGTCGTAAGACCAGTTAAGAGTTTAAACATTAAATGCCGACTCAAAAGTTGAATCCTAAAGTCCTCACACTCAGCCATTGTCTTTTGCTAAAGGAAGCAGAGTGGCTATGAGTGATATGGAAGAAGGGACATACTATAGGAAGTGATTACACTTTAGGTAATTGTGGAAGCTGTTAAATAATTCTACTGAAGACTGTTATTGTTACACCTGGGTATCGTGCTGGGCTTGATGTCTCTGTCAGTCAGTAGAATTTCTTAGAAGGGATAAAAATTTGGATGTGAACGGGGTGAGTGTGAGGACAAACTGGAACTCATGAGAACCACATGAATCTCTGTGTCACCAGCCAGAGTACGCAGGGGCAGCAGAAATGGCACCATTTACCTGGAGCTTCTCACGCTTCTGACTTAGAACTCAGGGAAGCTGAACAGGGATCTGTGAGAGCTAGGAAAGCTGAGGGGCCAGCTGCTGCCTCTGACTACAAGATAAGCCAGGAGTTCTGTGAAAATGTGTGCAAAGTACAAGAGTGCCTGGCACCCAGCATCAACCTTTAAAATGTGATGGCTCTATTTTGCCTCTGTCTTTTCAATTTCATATAAATATTTCCTATGGCCTATGCTAACCTTGAAGTATGCAAAAAAGAAACTTCTGGGAAATGTAATTCCATCTTAGCTAAATTGTAACAATATAAAATCACCGTACTACCTATAAGTAAAACAGATTCTGGGGCAAACCAAATCAAAATACTTAATTTAAAGAAATAAACAGAAAACTATTGGATATATTTGAAGCTTTTTCATTGGAATCCCTTCACCAGAGTATTAGAATTTAAAAGTCACTACCCTGGAAGACTTCAGGCAAGAACAGCCCACCCCCCTTGGAAATAAAAAAAGCCAGCTGGCAGAATGACAACTCCTCCACTCTTTCTAGTAGAATTCTTCCACTATTTGCCAGGGTCCTGCAATAAGACCAGAAATAGTCATGTAGTCATATCTGAATTTATACATTAGTCAAAAAAATTGATTAAGAAAAAGTGAACTTATATTGAGCTGCTTTACTAAACAGAAGATACTATGATGAAAAAGTTCCATAGCACTGAGATCTAAAATCATACAACTTGTATTTTAAAAGTTGACCAAGCTTCTGTTTTAAATATAAAAGTACTAGTCTAGCACTACCAAGAACATTCTGGAAAACAAAAATTACCACCAGTTTTGTAGCAAATTGATCTCTCTTTATTTTGACCAATTTTAAATGAAACATTCCAGAAATGCAAAAAATCAAAGACAGAAGAAGATTTGAAAAGCAAATTGTACAAATGGGAGATCTCAGGGAACATTAGAAGGGTCTTGCTAGGTATAAAACTATGGAAGTACAAGTAAAATGGTCACTTTCTCCCAGAAACACTTACTTCACTGCTTTTCCAGTTTTCTTGAAATCTACTCACTTTCTTCTAGCCTATGCTTGTTGCCAAACCCAAAGCTAAAATCAATGTTTTAGACTTTTGTTGTTATAACACCATAATTCTATGTATTAAGTGTCAGTTACATATTGATGAATTATAAACTACCACAATATTTATTGATTTACTGGCTTAAAATAATAAAGGTTTATTATTTCCTACATTTCTTTGGATTGTCGGCCAAACTCAGCTGGGTCATTCTGTTCAACATGCTGCTGGCTGGGTCAACCATAGGTTCATATTCATTTGGGGATCACATACCGTTGGCTGTTAGCTGAAGTACCTTAGTTCTACTCCAATTATCTCTGCAACAGAATAACCTAGAATTCTTTAGGTATCAGAAATCTAAGAAAGAGAAAAGAGAAACTATCAGTCTTTTTAAATGCTCACGGTCTAATTATCACTTTCACCGTATTTTACTGATCAAAAAATTCACAAGTCCAGCTCAGGTTCAAGGAAAGGTAAAGTAGACTCATTTTCCTGAAAGGGGAAGCAGCATGTACCTACAGCAATGGGAAAAACAGATGGGAAACATGTCTATAGATTGGAGTCAACACTTTTTTTTCCTAAAGGACCAGCTGTAAACATATAAGGTTTACAAGCATCTGCTTTATGTCACTTTCAACTACTTAATTCTGCTGTTATGACATAAAGTCAGTTGTAAATAATACATAGAAGAATGGGTGTGGCTGTTTCAATAAAGTTTGTTCACAAAAACAGGTAGTGTGCCATGCATATCTTTCAAGAGTCATGAAAATCAGGTAAATATGACAAAGGAAATTAAAGTCCAATAAAATGGAGATCTATAAACTGACAAAGAATTCAGAATAATCTTCTTAAAGAAATAATGAATTAAAAGAACACACAGACAACTAAACAAAAGTAGGAAAACAATGCATGAACAGAATGAGAAGTTTAACAATCACAAAAAAATGAGAAGTTTAACAAAAACAAAAAAAATAGAAATAATAGACAACAGAAACCCTAGAATTGAAGAATTCAATGACTGAAGACCTCCACTGAGAGCTCCACTAACAAGTGAAGCTGAGAAGCTGAAGAAATTATAACTCAAAAACAAGTCATTTGACATTAAGTTAGTGAAGCAAAACGGAAAAAAAATGTAAACAAATCCTACAGGACTTAGAGGACACAAATAAAAGAGACATTATGGGAATCTCAAAAGGAGAAGAGAAAAAGGACATAAAGTGTATTTAAAACAATAATGGCTGAAAACTTCTCAGACCTGGGGAGAAAATTAGACATCTAGATTCATGAAGCTCAACAGATCCCAAACAGGTTGAACAAAGAAAGAACTATACTAAGACATATTCTAATTAAATTGTCAAAGTCAAAGATAGGACAAATGCTAAGTGAAATAAATCAGGCAAAGAAAGACTAATAATGAATGATCTCACATATCTGTGGAATCTAAAGAACCGAAGCTATAGAACAGTGAACAAATTAGTGGTTGCCAGAGTTAGGTTGGCAGGTGGGGAAAATAGGGGAAGGTGAACAAATTTCCATTATAAGATGAGTAAGGTCTGAGGATGTAATGTAGTTGCTAAGAGAGATCTTCAAAGTTCTAATAACAAGAAAAAAAATAATTGCAACTACATGAGGTGATGGATGTTAACAAAACTTACTATGGTCCTCATTTTCAATGTATAAACATATCAAATCATTATGTTATATCCTTTTAACTAATACAATGTCATATGTCAATATAGCTCAATAAAACTGGCAGAAGGAACCTATGAATCATGACCTTAGTAAATAGTTGTTTGAAGTCACTGTGTTTTGGGGAAGATATTAGGGGAAAGGATGTATTGAAGAGGAAAATACTGGAGACTTACTTTCCTATTAACAAATGATGAAAATTGTTCTTTTCTTTTAAGAGATAAATTCAAAGCCTTTATCTTTATAGTTTTTTTTTATTTTGATAACAGATTGTACTTTTAAAATTCAGAGAAGCTTTATCAGAGGGCATAAAAAAATCTTGTGACTGCCTCAGAGTATATGTGTATCTGTCTGTGTGTCTGTGTGTTTTGAGAATGTATAGCTTATTAAAGAAATATACAAGATCTATATATTTTTTAATTTAAATATGGCCATGGGAAAGAATTAAAAATAAAACAAAATCTTCTCAGTCTTCTGGGGATTCCAAATAATGTAATTTTTATTTAGTTTATTTCCCAAAAGCTATATTTTAAACAAGGGACTTACTCTTGAATATTAAATATATAATCTTTAAATAATGCTCTCTTTATTAAAATTGGAATCTCATATATTTCAAATACCTAGGTCTGGCATATGAGCAAGAATACCAAAAATATATATTGCCTTGTCTTCTGACTCTAATTTTTATTATTTCATTACTTATTGCTATTTTCTGGTCAAACTTCCTGCATTTTTACTTTCAGCCAGTTCCAGTGCTGCAAGGAAAACTGCTCGTTTTCAAAATGTACCAGAACCAAACAACCCACAGATACAAGACAGCCCAGCTGAAATCAACTGAGCCTAGCCAGTTCTACCAGACTCCTACCCCAGGACTTAGGAGGCTATAACAGTAATTTTCAAAAATGTTTTTTAAGCCAGTAAATGTGAGATTTTAAAAGGAGGGGAAAAAAAAAACAACTATAGCTAATTGATGCAACCTTATTAGATAGATCAACTAAGATTTTTGGTAAAGATTTAGTTACAAATAATAAACAAATAAACTTCACCCTGTAAAGCTTTTTTACCAGCTTTCATAGTCTGTTAATGTTACCATCATCCACTAAGATTTTTTTCTCCCCACTAAACATTACCTTTACAGGCTTCTACTCCTTACCTACCACACCTATCAAGTCCTAGTTTTTCTATGTTCAGTATATGTGCCATACAATTTTACCTCCTAGGAATTCTAATACTGCCACATGCCATATTTAATCTCTTGGAAATCCAGTCAAATTTTCCTTCCAGTCAATTTTTCAATCCAATCAATTTTTCTTATTATGAAAATATATTCTTAACATATATAACGTGACTACTGTTCATCACTCTCAATAATGTGACACTATTCAATGTCTTCCATTGAATAGTCTGGCAGTGGTTTTCCAAGCTTCCACAATTGACACTCTATATTCTGCTCATGAAACAGTGCCAAAAAATTACATGTTTATACCATAAATCCAGTTGTGTCTGCTTTTCAAAAGCTCCGTGGCTTCAAGCACAGCAAATGCGAGCTATTTCCCACATCATGCACAGCAGACACAAGCTAGAGATGACAATGGAAGCATATTCATCACAACAACAACAAAGGAATTGCAGTTCTTCAATTAGTAAGCGAAGCCCAAGCTACATTTTTTTTTTTAAAGATTTTATTTATTTATTTGTCAGAGCGAGAGAGGGAGAGAGAGCGAGCACAGGCAGACAGAATGGCAGGCAGAGGCAGAGGGAGAAGCAGGCTCCCTGCCAAGCAAGGAGTCTGATGTGGGACTCGATCCCAGGACGCTGGGATCATGACCTGGGCCGAAGGCAGCTGCTCAACCAACTGAGCCACCCAGGCGTCCTCAAGCTACATTTTTTAACCAGACACACATATGGATATTAATTTAGATGTAGATTTTTTTTCTCTATAATTAGAGAACTTCCTAGGTTTATAATGAAGTATCAAAGTGATTGTCTGGTGCACTCATATTGTAGTTGGAATATTGTTGAGGGACCAAGAATGCCCTGTCCCCTTCAAGGTCCTTCTAGCTGGTCTAAGAGTCAAACTTACATGAAAGATTAACAGGACAAGATCGAATTTAATTTGTATCTACAGGGAATCGACACTGGTATGAAAATTCCAGAGACAGTCAGGCAAGATGATGTACATATGTCATCCGGGACTAAGGTGGAGGGAGGGATCTGAAACTTCAAATGCGAGGAAGGCACTTCACAGGGTGAGATGAACGAGAGCAGATATTTGGTAATTAGGTGTTTGCCCTGCCATACAGATGGGTCACTCAGATGAAATTTATCTCTGCTAATAACCCTTATGCTGGGAAAAATACCCTTCCAGGATTTAGATCTTTTGTGTAGTTAAAAGTTTGTCTTGAGGCCACAGGGTCCCAAGTGCCTTCTGCTCAAAATAACTTTCATGACAGAGTGACCCATCTTGGGGTGGCCTGTCCTTGGCCCCTATAATAGTAAACTCATACCCAATTGGTGTGCACGTGTGTATGTGTATATGTATATACAGTATATAGGTATATATTCACTATACAATTTTCTTTTTATGTAGAAATACTATAATATAAAGCAGATTTATCTGGTTGATAGGAGGGAATTATATTGGAAGGGAAGAAAATCCTCCTTCCTCTCATACACCAGAAGTTTTGTTTTGTTTTGTTTTATGACTTTATTTACTTATTTGAGAGAGAGAGAGAGAGAGAGAGCGCGCACAAGTGGGATGGGAGGAGGTGGCAGAGGGAGAGGGACAGGCAGACTCACCTCTGAGCAGGGTCTAACGTAAGGCTGGATCCCAGGACCCTGAGATGATGCCTGAGCTAAAGACCAAGAGTCAGAAGCTCATCCAACTGAGCTAAGGTGCCCCTAGCCCTTACGGTTCTGAGAAACACTTTTAGAAATCCACTAATCTAAAGTACAGTTAATAAGCATTATATATGGTAAATTCATCCAGTAGGGGATAAAATTATCTATAGCATCTAATGCTCAGAAGAATTATCCAAGGTTCAAAGAAATTTTACGATCAATCAGTGCAGTTTGCTCCATCATTATTGCAGCTGAGAACAAGATATAATTCTTAAGGTTTGCCTTTTAAATTATTTTCAAATTCAAAATTGCTCCCCATGTTTATTTTGGCTGATTTTTACAAATACATTGGATTGGACTGTGGAGGCTCAAGAGAATGACATAAAATGGGATGTATCCTTGTCTTCTATCTTAAAAACGGTTCTGGTTATTAACTTTTCTATAATATCAAGCCATTAGGAATATTTTAAAAGCTGTGTTTTTACAATCTCTTCCACATCACTTTCCAAATACAGTATTTTAGTATTGAGTTGAAAGAGGTACAATGTAACATGCCCGAATTAGCCCTATGGTGAGAGTTCTCTGATCATTTACAAATCTTGGCCCAGGGAGTTACAATTTAACAAGTGAAGTAGTAAATACAGAAGATACCTTTGAAAACTGAAATCCCTGTAGAGCAGGATTTGTAAGAATCTGAAGGAAATTTACATTTCAACACATTGTTCATTTCTACTTCCTACAGAGGACTCTCACAGAACAATTGCACTTTTTTAGAGTTCTCTGGTTTAGCTTGAGTCTGTGGCAAAAGTCCTGCTGCTAAGCCACATTACTAGAACATTTTGAAAGGACATTCACACAGACCAAAGTCACTTTGTTAAATAACACTCTTACAGTATGGTGCTGTGGGAAAAAAATAAAAACTTTTGAGTTTAGCAAATCATGAATCAATACTTTCATAGATACCAGTTTTATTTTTGTGGTTTATAGGATCCGTTGGGAATTATTTTTTCTTTCTTTAATAGGAAACACTGATAAATAATATCTGTCTATGCATATCGGTGGTGTGCTAAAAAGCCCTGAGGAATTGCATACTACAGATATTGGTGAACCTTGTAAAATGCAGTCTTCAAGGTTAAATTTGTGGCAATCTCTAAAAAAATATAAGACTGCATTATTTACTGAAATAGAGTATCACTTAGCATTCAAAAATCACGTCATTTCTTTATGGAAAAAAGGATGCTTGAACATTGCAAAAATGTATTCTCTGTGGAAAGTCTAATGTATGCTAATTTGTCTGTAGCAATCACTATTTCCCTCCAAATTCAGTGATGTGTAAGTATAAATTTTCTCTCAATATGGTCAACATTCAAATTGTATTCTTTTACTATTTTTGTGTCTCAATTTCCTTGCCCACAAAACATATGATTTGCATTAGAGAAATTACCTGTTTTAGAGCACCAGCTAAATGAACTAAATCTATGAAATGTACTATAGCATAATCCTGCCACTTTAGGATAGTAGAGCTGGAAGAGTACAAAGAAGAAAAACTAGCCCAATACCCACCAATACAAAAATATGTTCTGCTTCCTGAACCTTATTTGGCTTCTATTCGATTCTTTTAAATGATTCATAAATATCTGGGTCATAAGATATTTTACTACTTTTTTTGAATAACTGTAGGTTACTTCCAAAAACCGTTCTTATATTTAGGTGAAAATGTTTTCTCCCTTCTACGCATTCCTCTTAAGCTCTATAGAATTATGTAATTGCTCCAAATGTATGAAAAAAGTGTCCACAAAAAGAATTACACAAATACATTCATAAGAGCTCTGTTCATAACAGATAAAACCTGGAAATAACCCAAGTGTCCACAAACAGTAAGTAGATAAGCAATTTGGATAATATTTATATAATGGGATACTATACAGCAATAAAAATAAGTGAACTATTCATGAATAGAATAATATGAATGAGGGCGCCTGGGTGGCTCAGTGGGTTAAAGCCTCTGCCTTCGGCTCAGGTCATGATCCCAGGGTCCTGGGATCGAGCCCCGCATCGGGCTCTCTGCTCCGCAGAGAGCCTGCTTCCTCCTCTCTCTCTGCCTGCCTCTCTGCCTACTTGTGATCTCTGTCTGTCAAATAAATAAATAAAATCTTTAAAAAGAAGAATAATATGAATTAATCTTAAAAATATTATGTTGAACAAAAATAAACAGGTGCATGAATGTATCCCTGTAGGTGAAGGGTAAGAACAGAAACTTTATGGTGAAAGAAATAAGAAAATGCTTGTATCAGGTACTGAGGAGAAAATGACTGAAAAGGGCACAAATAAAAATTTTCTGGGCTGTGGAAATGTATGTTTTACATTGAGTTTTGGTTACAAGGTTACTATTGTCAAAACTTACCAAACCAAACACTTCAGGTCATTATATTTCATTATGTATAAACTATTTATACATAAATGAAATAAAAATAGAAATAAAATAAAAACCTTGGAAGTTGTAGTATTTTACTTATATTCATTTTTTTCTTTCCTCTCTTTACAGGTATAACAAACATTTTTGACATTTAAACTTAACACCATAGTATCACCTCAGTGAATAAGGGTTAGCTCTTATCAGCTTTGTTAATTCAATGTAACATTCCTCCCTTTCCCCAAAATACAGATACAAAAAAACAAACATACCCACTAGAATATTGTCTGGGAAGCTGCTGCGGTCTGAAAGTTTATATGACCCCAAAATTCATATTTAGAAAATGAACCTCCAAAGTGATAATATTAAGAGCTGTAGCCTTTGGGTGGTGATTAGGTCATGAGGTTGGAGCTCTCATGAATGGGATTAGTGACCTTATAAAAGAGACCCAAAGAGCTTCCTTGTCTCTTCTGCCATGTGCCATGAGGACACAGCGAGAAGCTGTGTTCTATGAGGAAGCAAGATTGCACCAGACACTGAATCCGTTGGGGCTTTGCTATTAGACTTATCTCCAGAACAATGAGAGATAAATATCTATTTTTTATAAGCTATTCAGTCTTTGGCGTTTTGTTGTAGCAGCCTGAATGGATTAAGAAAGAAAATGGGTACTGAGAAATAGGGGTACAGCTGTAACAAGTCTGTATAAAGGTAGAAGCAGCTTTATAAGTGGTAGTGGTTCGTAGAGTTCAGATTGTGCATGCTAGAAAGGCCTACACTGGTGTCAATAAGCTATTAAAAAAGATTCTGGTGAGATCTCAAATATAAAAGAGGAGCACTGTAGAGAGAACTTCAATTTTCTTAGAGAAGGCCTAAGTGGTAGAGAACAGAATACTGCTAGACATTTAGGTAGTAAAAGTCATTTTGATAAGGTCTCAGTTGGAAATAAGGGATATGTTATTGGAAACTGGGGAAAGGTGATCCTTGCTATAAAGTGGTAAAGACTTGGCTAAATTACATTCATGTTCTAGTGTTTTGTGGAAGGTAGAAGTTGTGAGCAATGAAATTGGACATTTGGCTGAACAAATTTCTAAGCAAAGTGTTGAAAGTGCAGTTTGGCTTCTCTTGACCTTTTGTAGAAACCACTAGAAGAGAGAAATAATTTAAAGATGAAACTGTTAATCAAAATGAAACAGAGCTTAAATATTTGGAAAATTCTCAGCACATATATATTGGAAAAAAAGGAGGAAGCATGTTCAGGAGAGGAACACAAAGGGTTTGGCAATTTGACAAGGAGATTTGTACAGATGAGCTTTCTCAATAGGACCTAAGAGCTATTCATCTTGGCAAAGGAAAAATTACTCCAAAAGGCATTTTGGAGACTATTGGATCTGCTCCTCCCAACACAGACCCAACACAGGTTTGCCCTGGCAAACCTGTGAGGCTATTGCAGGGAACCCCTGTTATGGCAATGCTCAGTGAAGCACTGGAGGTGGGACTTCCGTCATGACCTCTCACCAGTACAGCCTCTGGCAGACCCAGAACCACAGCAGAGGTGACATCGTCACAGAGAAATGCCCCACAGGAGTGATGCCTAGGCATAGAGGCTCTTTAGAGTTCAGGATTACTCACAGCCACGGGTGCAGAGCTGTGTAGAGCCTTGGGGGTCTATCCTCTGTCCTAGTAGGTACAGAAGGTGGGACTCCATCTACAGTGGGTCTAGAGGGAAGAGCACAAAGCCAAAGAAGATTATTCCCAAACTTTATGGTTTGGGATCTCCTTGGGACATGACACGCCTTTCTACTTTCCTTTTTCTCCATTTTGGAATGGAAATGTTTATCCTGTGTTGGTCCCACCGTTGTATTTTGGAAGCACATAACATATTTGGTTTCATAGTTCACAGCTCTAGAGCAATTTGCCTTAGAATGAATCACACCTTGAGTCTCACCTGTTTCTGATTTATGTGATATTTAGATAAGGCTTTTCAAAAGATGAGACTTTGTACTTTAGATTTTTGAGTTGATACTGGAATGAGTTATGACTTTTGGGGTCACTGATGGGGAGTTCATGTATATTGAATGCTAGAAGATCATGAATTTTGGGGAGTCAGGGGTAGAATGTTATGCTCTGAAAGCTTATGTCTGTCCCAAATTCTGATTTTGAAATTTAACCCCCAAAAAGGTGGTATGAGGAATCCTCACGAATGGGACTAGTGCCCTTATAAAAGAGGCCTAAGAGAACTCCCTTGCCCTTCCACCATGTGAGGCCACAGACAAAGAGAGCTATCTAGGAAACAGGTCCTCAACAGAAACCAAATCTGCCTGTGCCTTGATCTTGGACTTCCTAGCTTCCAGAACGGTGAGAAATATTTGTTGCTTACTAGCGGCCAAGTTTCTGGTATTTTGTTATAGCAGACTGAACAAAATAAGACAGGAGCAAAGCTACTATCATGGTCCCATCAGACCTCACACTTGGGTTTATAAAGGTAATCTGTTTTGTTTTGTTTTTTTTCTGTATAATGGACTATAACATGGAAACTTGTCTTTTAAGAGTATTTAAAGAGTATTCTTTCTTGGGAATGGGAAAGAAGAGGATGTTATTTTAAAAGAGAAAGAGAGAGAGAGAGAAAGAGGAAGAGAAAGAAAGAGAATAAAATAGAGACCCAGATAAATATAAAGTGATAGAGATGGAAGGCATTTTAGGTTCTTGGTAGCTTTCTAGTCACATGCTAGGTGCTGTTTAAGTTGGAGGCTAAGAACTCCGGCTTAGGGAATCAACTCTCTCTTCTTATATATCTGAATCTAGTCTCTCTAAATTGATGTATTTTTACCTGTAAACTTGTTAGTAAAATAGTAGCTTCCAATAGAGTCTTGTTTTACAGTATGAGTAGTTATATTTTTTGTTTGTATCTATCAATAAAAATTATATTGGAACATTTTAATTGATGTCTCACATATATGAAATATAGATAATCTTCAATAAAATCTAAAAAGCAATAATGCTTAACTCTTTCTCAAAGGTCATGAATCCTTGAGGAAACATGCTGTAATTAGGAGCTGGCAACATCACATCAACTCGAATTTCAGTCCAGACTACATTTTTTATTCACATGAACAAACAAACTAAAACTTGGATGAATGATAAAATTTCCAGCAAACAAAATAATCAAATGCATCCTAAAGACCACAGCCTTAAATGAAAATAAGAGTTTTATAGTAACATTAAAATAAAAATGTGCCTAATATTAACTTACATTCCTCCAAAACAAAGATATTGTCCTCTCGACTCCGCTATCCTTAAATAGCTTGAATAGGTTAGAGACTAATCAAATGCAGCATTTTATTTTTGTGAAATGTCTCCTTTAAGTAGCATGCAAACACAATGTAATTTGGAATTATTTGTAAAGTGCTCTATCCCATCTGTTAAGTAAGCAAAATTCTACATTTAGAGAGAAAGTTTCTGGGGCATAGTAGCTTTTTCCAGCGTAAGTTTGAACAACTGATAAGCAAAACTTAATGATTCTTTGAGTAGAACTGACTTAAAATTTATTAGGACAAAATGAAAATTATGATAGGGGATGTGTTCTCCTGCATAGAGAAGAATTAGCTTCTGGCAAAACACCCTGCGATGGAGTCTGCAGGATTCAAGAAGTTAGTGTGCCAATCTCTTACTGAGATGCTTTCCTTTCAAGTGATGGTTCTTGACGTTCAGTGAGAAAGCTGGAGGTGTGTGTGTACCTGTATTTGCTTTTGCTGGGGGTAGTAGTCATTTTAACATACAACACTCATTTCTACTTCAGTGGGGTATCTTATTTTTTAAAGACATACTTTTTGGGGGGTAGAAGGAGCCTACGTGTGTTTTAATTTTAAGTAATGAATATGGCGAGTATATTTTTATTAGTTTAAGTGGATCAATTTGAATTGGCAGGACTAGTCATTCAGTTATAAACTAAAAATATCTCTAAAATATTTCTAAAATGCGTGTGACTATAATTAAAGTTAAGAACTTTGGTTAATTTTGAATATTTTTCTTAAAAAAGAGCCAAAAATAGGCACAGCGAACTTTTGATAACCTTTTTGAAGCTCCCATGTAACAAAGGAATGTGCGGTAGGGAGCAGTGGCATCAGCTGGGGGTAGTGCTGGGTGTTAATCATATTTGTAACATTTAATTTTAGCCTGCCTTTTCAAAAATGAAGTCATGTCATATTATGGGGCTGAATTTCTGTAATTGAAACATTGCAGAGATTACTCTTCTATTATCACACTTTTTCATATCACAGGTAGGAGAAGGCCAACAGAAGAACTTAATGGTATGGTTATGTTTAAAGAAGGTGCTGTTGTTGTGTCTCCTGGGTCAGGTCAGGGATTTTCTGCACGCACAGGTTGATCTTATAGTCTTTCATTTCAGATTTGCCCTAGGTACCAATTTGTTACACTGAAGCACTCCTATGTCACTCAATTTTTCATAATCTAAGTTATAAATTTTAAGCAGGAAATTGAGGAGCAGTTATAGAAAGGAAGAGACATGACAATAGGCTCTGAACAACTTGTGAATTGAATGGCAAGAAAAGTAATTGCTAATAGAAAACAGTGGCATGACATGCTTTTTATTTGGGTAGATACATAATTTGTTTAGATATATTTTCTTACATAATAGACTAGATAAATTCTAAATGTCAGAAATTTTTAGTATGTGAAAATAAATGTCAATACATGAAAGGTTAATATAAAATTATGTATTTAACTTAAACAAGCTAAGTGTTTTTAAAAAAATGTGTCCTTTTGCAAGAAGGTTACAATTACTAACTTTTTTTTTAAGATTTTATTTATTTATATGACAGAGAGAGATCACAAGTAGGCAGAGAGGCAGACAGAGAGAGAGAGAGAGAGAGAGAGAGAGAGAGAGAGAAGCAGACCCCCTGCTGAGCAGAGAGCCCGATGTGGGACTCAATCCTAGGATCCCAGAATCATGACTTGAGCCGAAGGCAGAGGCTTAACCCACTGAGCCACCCAGGTGCCCACTAACTTTGTTTTGGAAAGTGTTACTCTCTTAAGCTTTTGTGTACTTATATTCTTGTGTACTTATAGAAGAATAATTTAAAGAATTGAGTTATTAATTTTAATATCAAGTTACATAAATTGAGAAAATATAATAACTAAGTTAAATCACTTTGGTATAAAACATGAAAGAATGGGATATATTGAAATAATTAATTACAGTAAAAATAACTAGATTCTGTGAGAACTAAATAAATCATAATTATCTAACTAAATCACTTACTATCTGCAAGGATAACAATATCAAACATAAAGTTAATCTTTTTATCTGAAAGTTGTTTATGATGGTATTACTGACATGGAATATTACATAAATTTGGGGGGATCTGTAGGGAATTTTTAGCAATTTCTTCGTCTGCCTTAAACATATATCATACTCTTGAAATACAAAGATAATTCAGTTAACTGAAGTTGTTGCCTATGATCATATTTTGTGTCATAGAATTTACTCAGTGTTCCCGTGCTAACACTACTAAATTACTGCTATTGTCCAAGAGAAGCTTAAATACAAAATTTAAATCATGAAGTCTTGTATATATGTCAGCAAAATTCATTGAAATCACATGCAGAAAATTGAAAGATATGAACTATCGATGTCAAACAAACAAAAAACTCAGAATTTTAGAAAATACACAAATAATAAAAGAAGCACAAATTTAAATAAAAATATCCTGAATGTATTAGAGATAATGTAAGGTTAAATATCTGTAGTAAGAAGTAAAATAAAATACTAAAAAAAGAATTAGAATACTTTAACTTACAAGTGCATGTTGCTATTAAAATCTGTTGTTACATTAAGTAATAAAATCAGCAACACTTGGGGCACCTGGGTGGCTCAGTGGGTTAAAGCCTCTGCCTTCAGCTCAGGTCATGATCCCAGGGTCCAGGGTCACGCATCGGGCTCTCTGCTCTGCAGGGAGCCTGCTTCCCTTCCTCTCTCTCTGCCTGCCCCTCTGCCTACTTGTGACCTCTGTCTGTCAATTAAATAAATTAAAAAATCTAAAAAAATAAAAAATCAGCAACAATTGAAGGAATTTCTGTTGTAACAGAAAATTGATATATGTTGATATATATAATTAAATAGTATAAATTGGTATATATGCCGTGGACTACAAAGTGCTATTTTTTTTTAAGTTTTTATTTATTTGACAGACAGAGATCACAAGTAGGCAGAGAGGCTGTCAGAGAGAGAGGAAGGGAAGCAGGCTCCCTGCCTAGCAGAGAGCCCGATGTGGGGCTCAATCCCAGGACCCTGGGATCATGACCTGAGCCGAAGGCAGAGGCTTTAATCTACTGAGCCACCGAGGTGCACCCAAAGTACTATTTTAGAATACAAATTTGTGTTTCGCACTTGATAGAAAGAGGCAACAAATCACTTGCTTACTATATTTTATATCAGTGCCAGTTATCACTGACAGTGCACTTTAATGAAGTCAAATACAACTTCATGCTCCTCATTAAGCAGTGATCCATATCATTACTAGTACTTTTTCTTACTTTGTAATTAAGAATTGTATCAAGCTTTGCCATCTTCCATATACTAAGCTTGCTTATTTCTACTTTTTATTTCTTCCATTCAATTTTAATGCATCCAGTAGAAAATAAAATATTTTTCATAAAGACTCACTGTGAAGTCACTCTACTTTCATTCTTTAAAATTAACAATCAGGGCACCTGGGTGGCTAGATTAGATTCAGATATATAAGAAGAGAGAGTTGATTCCCTCCAGCTCAAAAAAATCTACCTGCCAAAATGGCCAATCTTAGGGCAGCCTGCCTTTGGTCCCTACATTTTCCCTCCCTTCCTTCCCTCCCTCCTTCCTTCCTTCCCTTCTATCTTCCTTCTCTTCCTTCTCCCTTTCTCTCTCTCTCTATCTCTTTCTTTTTAAGATTTATTTATTTATATTAAAGAGACAGAGAGGAGCACAAGAGTGTGAAAGGGGGATGGGCAGAGGGAGAGGGAGGGAGAGCATCCTCAAACACACTTCCTGCTGAACACAGAGACCCTGAGATCATGACCTGAGCTGAAATCAAGAATCAGCTGTCCAACTGTCTGAGCCAACCAGTACCTCTCTACATTTTCTTTATCTACCTTTGCATTGTTTACATTTACTCTAAGGATTAGGTTTTTATTTTGTAATTTAAAACCAAAGTATGGAATTAAAAAGCATTCTTCCATTATTGTAGTTTTGAAGTGCTATAGTGTTTTTGAAGAACATATCTTCCTTCCCACCCCCCATTAAATGTCTGTTTCTCCTTTCTGTCTGCTCACAATTAATTTAGCATGTTGAGTTTTTTCTACCTCAGTTTACCAAATCACTTTCCCAAATCATAAATGTGAGGTTATTTATGAGGTAGTAGCTGTATTAATTATGTTATTTAATAACACATGAAGTAGAAGAAAATTTCTATCATGACATTTGTGTACTAATATCCCAATGCAACATACTAAACACACACGTTTGCTATCAAATTACCAATATTTATGTAGAAGAAAACACATTGCATATAATATATTTTAAATATGTGCATTTAGTGTATCTCTCTCTATATATTATTTAGCACTCTTCTTGCTTTCTGTGTTACTTTGTTAGAAATTCTTTCCCCCTTTAGAAATTAAAAATAAGGTTGATAGCAGGAAGACACCGAATAAAGGCAGGTTTTGCACTCCCAGGCTTGCCTTTGCCTTGAGAGAGAAAGGGATACATTTTGATGTTAGCGAGCATTTCGATCTCAGCTGAACGATACTTAAGTAAAACCTGATTAGCGTGAATTAACTAAAGAAAGACCAGATAACCGGAAGGGAGGTTAGTCAGACATGTGTACAAATTGAGCTTCCAAGCACTAGCCAGGTTGAGGGTGGGGGCGTCTCATCCAATGGTTGGGTAGTGTAGTTCCATTGGCATCCCTAACTTTAGGACGCACAGGAGTATAGCATATTTTAGCTTGATGCAATTCAACATTCAAATGCTGTAATGGTCTCATGCTCATCAAGCCATCTTCTGCTTATTATTCGACTTCCTACAGTTTCTGACTTTAAAAGAATATGCTAATCATGCTGCTTAGTGTTCTGGTCTGTTGAACAATTATATTTCTCAAGACAAAGAAATAACTCAATGCAAGAATTTTATACCTCAGTATTCTGAGCCTGCATAAAGTGAGAACCCTTGTGAGACACCGGTGCTCTCTTGTCCTAAATTATATTGAGCATTAGGAATGGTATAACAATAGAATCACTGAGATAATGCCCCTGCAAAACTCTTCAGCTATGATCACTTGAACTTTTCACAGCATCGGCTCTCTGCATTACTATCCTTGCCTTGCACTGTACTTAGCACTTCAGTCTAATATTACTGAAATAGAGAAATATCTGTAATTCCCTCATTTAATTGAAATTATACTGTTCCAGATTTTATTTCAGTGAGTCAGTCAATAAGTATCTGCTAAACACCTACTATGTTTGAGATGTGTGCTTAAGAGCAGTGAACAATTTAGACATGATCTTTTGCCTACAACCTCCAGTCTGCTGGAGGTTGTAGGCAACCTCCTACAGACAACCTCCTACACAGTAGGAGGTATAGTGTGATGTAATGTAGTGTGATGTAATGATAGGAAGTATATGGGACCGAAAGACCGTAAGGAAGGACTGCCTAGGGGGAGTCAGAGAGCTGTCTCCTGGCAAAGAGATTAGCATGTAGATAAGCAGAAAGTATATAAAGGGATATTTAAAGCCAAGGACACTTTAAAGCCAAAATATTTTCCAGGAATTAAAAGTGCTTTAGGACATCTTTTTATAAGTGAAAATAGGGATTGAAAATACACTCAGAGGAACAGTTAAGGAAAGCTAAATGTATAAAAGTTTTGTCTGCCATACTAAATAGTTTAGAGATTATTTTAGAAAATGATCAGCTTTGTCTTTAGCAGTAAGAAAACAGGAGGGCATAACTGAGAAAAAAGGATTGGAGTCTTGATTATTATTAAAAATGTGTTAAAAAATGGGTTTAATACTAATTCTTCCTAATATCTGTGTATTTTTTTCTTCATAGCTAGATTATAAACTTGAGAACAATATCTGTATTTTATATTTAAATTTATTTTCTTCCCTCAAGCTTCTTTTATTTTTTAGCAGCAGAAACTCTATATATCCCTTTTCTTTGATTATTGTTAAGTAACTCGCTATTTAAGCATCCTAGTTTTATGGAACCATGCATGGACTGACCACAAAATTAAACCATTTTTCTTCTTACTGAAAAATTACAGATTGTTAAAGAGTTATTTTACTGCACTCAGTATATGCTCTGATTAACAATCTTTCCCAAAACATTAAAGAATATAATTCTACATAAAGTAAAATGTCCATTTCATCATTAAATACATATATTATTACTGAGAAACAAAAATTAGGAGTACCGTGTGTATAAACCAAGATTGGAGATGTTTTTAATTGAAATATTTTTTGGCAAAATTCCTTATGAATTAAGCTACAGAAGAAAGGAAATGTGGCTTTAGACAGATAATAGATAATAAATAGTTAAAAAGATAGAAGGATGGATATATAGATAGAACATTATAATACTTGTAGGGGGTGTGAGTTAATTACGTTCTCTTCCACAAGTTCCTGTCTTTTTTTTCCCATTCTCTCTGGAGAGAGAGGATTAAAGAGAGAGAGAGAGAGAGAGAGAGAGAATTTGACCTCGAGGTCAAGAGATCTAAATGGGATCCTTATGTTACGTTCAATCTTATTTGCTGCTTCAATGCTTAGATAACAATTTTGAATTCAGATTCAATTTCCTGTGACAAGGATGGAACACCTAATTAGGAAGTATCTTAAGTCATTATTATTTTTAAACTATTATAATAGAACTTTTAACCTGTTATTTTTGAAACACTGGTGAATGTTTTGCATGTATCATCTAGTTTCCTTTGGAGATTTTAACTTCCTTGTATGGTATCTTCCAAAAAGGCAAATAGATTTTTGATAAAATATTCAAGACTACAATGTCATTTTCCCCAAAGATACCAAGAAGCCCCTGAAATATTTACAGTTTCCAAAGACTGCAAAGAATATTCAAGAACTATAGGATACCATCCATTAATTCAAGAAAAGTTATTTGAGAGAATGTGCAACTGCCTCACTGAGAACTGTAATGTAGAAGATACTCTACTTCTAAAATTGGTGATAAAATCGAATTGCCATTTCTCAAGACATTTCTAGGCAGGAAAATCTACTTTATGTGAACTTCTTCCTGGAAACACATTGCTGGTATGACACCATTTACACTCAATACTCATTTGAAAATCCATTTGCTTTTAAGATATAATTTGCTTGTTTAATAGCTTAGTTTTAGGTTTAAAGTACAGCTTTAATTCTGATCCTCTAAACAATGCAGAGCACCCTCTCATAAGTATTCTGTGTGAATAAATAAGCTACTAGGGAAACTATTACAGTCAGGTTGACTTTTTGTTGAAGTAACATTTTCCATTCTTCTAAAGTTCAACCGGCATTGACTTCACTGAATGGCTGTTGGGAAATTGCCCTCGGAGCTTTATTTGGAACCGCTACCGTCTTCATAATGAAATGTTGTATTGTGAAAGTCACGCTCAGAGTGTTGATTCTGTTCCTAAGTGACATTGTTGGAGCATAACATACATTTAGTTACCTACCTGACAAGTTGTCTATTTAACAGAGAAAAAAATGATCTGACTATGATTGATGGCACAGCTGCCCCTTCTCAGTGATGGGGAAAATAAACTGAGTCAAAACAGATCTGGCTACACTAGGTACGTCTGTGTGCAGTACTGTTCCCTCATTTCTCTTCATTTGGATAAGAAGGCTTTCCTTTGAGCATCTATTCCCACAGTCTCCAATCTACCAACCACTGTGCTTATTGCTTTCTTCTTTTCACTTTGAAATTACTTTAGAGGCATTATTCTGCTCTGGTCGGCATTAGAGCAAAGCTTTTCATACATTTTTAGCTACGTGCTCTCTAGGTCAAGGACAACAGCATTGAAAATTAGAATCCTTGGTAAGAGTATTTAGAGAATTATTTACTTTTTGACTAGAAGTTTCTTCTGCTCTCTGACACTCTGACTTGAGCTCTTTTTTCCCTCTGTCACTGAAGTGTTCCTTTGGATACCTGCCTTATAATTGTCCTGACATATAGGAAAATTAGAATCAAGCTCCAACATCTGCATTACCCTCTTTGTTTCTGGATTTTTCCCCGCCCCAGCTGGGGTTGATAAGTCAGTGTGTGCTTTAGTGGCAGAGACTAAAAGAAAAAAGTAAAATAAAAACCAAAGACAGTGGATGTAGTTTACACTTAATCCTCTTGAGGGCAATGTTCAGAGAATCAGTGTCACTATGGCAATGAAAACAACTGATTTGTGAGGATTAGAAAAATATAATCTGAAGAGCCACACAGTATAAATACCAGATACTAAAATAGGCACTTGTTGGTAAAAGCGCAAATTTACATTGAAAAGTTATATATATCGCAGCCATGTTTCTTTTTTACTTCAATTCATTTAAATTCAAGTGCAACAATCAGAAGGCCTGGATTTATACCAGACTTCAGGGAAGTGTACATTGTATTCAAGCACACACACATAAAACTAAACTGTGAGGAGTCTGGAAAAAGTAAGTTATACCAACATGCACAGAATTTTAAAAGAATTTTGGAATAATATCTAGCCATACTGAAGAAAAAACAAATCAGAAAACTTAAAAAATGAGTAATGGCAAACTAAGAAAATTTAATACTCTGTTTCTCACTTGGAATCCATAGGTCAACTATACCATAGGAACATCCATCAAAGAACATTTGTGGGAACATCTTTATTTACAAAAATCACACGGAAAATTAACATGCATGTATTTTTGTGAATTTTTTTAAAAGATTTTATTTATTTATTTATTTATTTATTTATTTGACAGAGAGAGATCACAAGTAGGCAGAGAGGCAGGCAGAGAGAGAGAGAGGGAAGCAGGCTCCCTGCTGAGCAGAAAGCCGGATATGGGACTTGATCCCACGACCTTGAGATCATGACCTGAGCTGAAGGCAGCAGCTTAACCCACTGAACCACCCAGGCGCCCCTATTTTTGTGAATCTTGTGAAATCAGAATCCATAAACATATTTCTAAATTGTGGGTTTACTAGATTACTTATTTATAAATGAGAGACAAGTAGAATAAAACTCTTTGTTTTGTTTTTCTGTAGCTAATACAGAAAACCTGGCTAGAAGCAGTGGTCTTGGCAAAAAAACAAACAAAAAACAGAAGGGTTACTAAGGGGAGGAAGTGAAGTATGCTCTTGATTGGTGAATATATCCCAAGTAATGTTGTCAAAGAGGTAATTCTATTTTTTATCCAAAACAGAAAACCTCTTCCCTCTGTGTACCTTAGAATAAATAAGCATGCCGGTTATCAGGTGATGGTGAAAAATATGACATGAATGAAATATGAATTTATAACTAAAGAAATATGATAATCAGGAAAGGAGTATTAAGGCATATTAATTATTTTCTGTAAGTATGATGTTTTATACAGAGTGATTAACAATATCTTTTGTAACTGAGTCACTTTTAAATAGAAAGTGAAGGAGTGAATCTTATATCTAGGGAATATCATGATAAACAGAGGAAACAGCAAATTCAAAAGGACCTGACATGGAAGAATTCTTGCCATACTTGAAAAAAGTGAAGAAACATGGCAAAGGAATTGCAGAATCTAATTATGACTTGGGAACTAATCTGTCTTCCTAACTGCAGGGTATTTTTTGGAAGACACAGGATATTAGCTGGGCACACCAAGGTAAAGTTCTACATTTTTCGCCAAATTCTAACACAAAGAACTTTTCATGTATGGGTCAAATGTCTAAAGAGATAAAAGGATGTAATCAAACCGTGGTTCTTGAAGTGCTGAATTTCTTCATGAATAAAACCTTCTACAGGCAACCTTATTTAGATTATTTCTCTTCTCTAACATGCTTTAGATGATGGGCTGCCACACTGCTTAGGAGGTCTTGCCTGATTTGAGAAATCCTGAAAGCCCAGGAACCAAATGGAATAGAATTAATAGCCAGAGTGTGGGCTGGTTAAATAAATTTTGAGTGAAGTCACTTGTTAAAAATACTTTTTAAAATTTATTTATTCCTACTAAATTTCCTATTACACGTTGGATTCATAAAAAGCAATGCACTGAGTTCATGATATGGGCTGAGAGATAGAGGCCTTACTTGAGTTTGGACTTTACACCAGTCACATTCAACGCTCTATGGATCAGTATTTTTAAGCCATTTTTTTAACTGTAAAATAATTTTTATTTTGAAATTTGTCATTTAATCATGTATTAATTCAGTCAATCCATATTTTGAGCAACATTTTGGAATACTCATCCTATGCCAGTTTATAGTGGGATTGAGAATAGAGGGTTGAAAAAGACAAAACAGGACACAGTAGTAGCTGTGGCATGCTATAGAATTTGAAAGCAATCATTTATACCCTTCCCACAAAAAAAAAAAAAAAAAGTGTTCAAACTAAAAAATCAGTGGCTTCTCTTGGTCCAAACAGAGAAGGGAGTTGCAGTGAAATTGCCAATATGAAATCTGGACAGACAGGTGCACAGAGGGTCACAACTGAAGCTAAAACTGCTGGAGCCATAAACTGGTAGGGAGATTTAAACAGTAATTTAGACAAACGTTCAGAGGTAGAGTGTGTGTTAGAATGAGAGTAACAAATACCTGAGTGGCACAGTCTTAAGGCAAGGCAAAACTTTTTTAGACTTTACCTCCAGGCTCCCTACCATGTTCCCATGGTTAAGATCTGAAGATTATCCTCTCGTAATTCTGACACAAGGAAAGTAGCAATCACTTTTACAGACACTCAGATTTCTCCATAGCAAATGCTTAATCCCCAGGAGAAAAAAATTTGTGGAGCCTTATCTCAGTTAGAAAAAAGCCATCCTTCCTACAAAAATTTCTCCAGACTTTCTGTGTTATCTAAAAAGGAGAAAATAATAAGGACTAAAGCTTTGAGTAAAAATAAATAAATAGATAGATAAATAAATAAAATAAAAGCAAAAACAAACCAAAACAAAAACAAAACAAACCATTAAGAATGTGGCAACTATGGGAGGGTGAAGAGATTGGGGAGAAAAATATCCATATTACTGGAAAAACACTTTCAAAGACCACAGCACCAAGGCACAAATCAACTGAAGGATGGAGTTCCAACTGGAAGATTATAGAAAGTACTCATTCTTCTATTTCTTACCTTCCTATACAGTAACAGTGAATTAGGGCTGAAAGGCCTGCCATACACTACTCTCTCGGAGGAAAAGTACTTAGGGAAACTCCGAGTCAGGAGGGGAGACAAAAGTAAAGGTTTTAGCAGAATTTGAAGCCTTCAGCACCCATAGCTGTAAGAAACATTAAACACAGACCAACTTATAGGCAAATTAGCATAAATCTTCACACAAAAGGCCTGTTTATCTCCATTTGTGGTAACAGATACCTGTCCAGTTCTCAGTAAGAACTTATAAGGCATGCAAAAAAGTAAGAAAAAATAGTACCCAGAGACAAATCAAGCATCAGAACCAGACTCAGAGATAAGACACATTTTGGAATTATCAGACAGGGAATTTAAAATAATTACGATTAATATAAGAACTCTAAAGGCTAAATAAAAGTAGACAAGATACAAGAACAGGTGGGTAATATAAGCAGAGATTAAAACTAAGAAAAAAATTAAAAGGAAATACTAGAAATCAAAACACTATAACAGAAATGAAGAGTACATTTGAAAGCCCATTAAGTAGACTTAGCAGAGCTGAGAAGAGAATCAGTGAGCTTAAAGAAAGAAACTTTTCAATAAAATATAGAGGACAAACAAAACCTACAGAATATCAAAAAAGTGTGGGGCAATTAAAGGTATAACTAGTATATGTGTAATTGGAATGGCAAAAAGAGAAGAGGGGAAAAATCATAATTAACATTTGAAGTAAAAATAGCTAAACATTTTTTCAACATTAACAATGAACACAAGAGGCCCAGAAACCAAGCAGAATGAATAGAAAATAAATAAATAAACAAACAAACAAACAATTAAAACAACAACAACAGAAAAAAAAACAAATAATTAAGCTAGGCATATGTGTTAGTTTTTTAAAGTTTTCATAACAAAGTGCTAAAAACTGGGTGGCTTAAACAATAGAAATTTACTTTCTCACAGTTCTGCAGGTTAAAAGTCCCTAATTAAGGGGTTGGCAGGGTTGTTTCATTTTGAGGGCCATGAGAGAAGGAGGTTTTCTAGAGTTCTCTGGCTTTTAGATAGCTGTCTTCTCTTTGTGTCTTTATATTACTTTCCCTTTATTGATTTCTGTAACCAAATTCTCTCTTCTTATTAAGACAGTTGTCACATTGGATTAGGGGTCATCCTATGACATCACTTGAACTTGATTAACTCTATAAAGAACTGTTTTTCCAAATAACTGTCACAACCTGAGCTACTATGGATTAGCTTCAACCTATGAATGGTAGAGTGGCACAATTTGACCTATTACAATATACCACATTCAAACTTCAGGACAACAAAAGCAAAGAGAAAATCTTAAAACATTCAGGTGGGAAGGAGGTTAGAATAAGGATAAAAAAATTACATCTGACTTTTTACCAGAAACCAGGCAAATATGAGGAGAATAATATAAAATATATAATATTTTGAAAAAAAAAAAAACCTAGTATTCTATATCCCACAAAATTATTCTTCAAAAGTGAAGTGAAAATAAAGAATTTCTCAGGCATACAAAAACTGAGGGACTTCATCAGCAGCAGACCTGCTACACAAAAAATGTTTAAAAAAGTTCTGTAGTCAAAGGAAAACAAGATAGGCCAGAAACTAGAATCTACGTATAGAATTGCAGGGAATCAGAGGAGGAAAAAATGAAGGTAAAACGTTTTTCTTGTTTTTAAATAATTTTACGAAAGCTGTTTGTTAAAGGCAATACTAGCTACAATATTTGGGTGATTCTAGAAAATGGATATATGCAATGAATGACAACAATTTTATAAGGGGCAAGGAGGAATTGGGGATGACTTTGTTACAAGATATGTCTGTATTATATGTGAAGTGGTATGGTATTATTTGTAGACTTTGGTATTATTTGTAGATAATTATAACTAAATATATATATAGTTATATATATATATATAACTATATATATATTTTTTAAACTGTAGTTCTACTACCACAAATTTTTAAAAAGAAGTTTAATTGGTAAGCTAAGAGAAGAGAAAATTTAGAATTACATAAAATACAAGACTAGAAGCCATAAAAGTCAGAGTGAGAGAGCATAAGAAGCAAAAAACAAAAGCAACTATTAGTAAAAAGTTATAACAGGTGGAAAACTTATAAACATGGTAATTATTAATCTAATTATAACAACAATCACTTTTTTTTTTTTAAAGATTTTATTTATTTATTTGACAGAGAGAGATCACAAGTAGACAGAGAGGCAAGCAGAGAGAGAGAGAGAGAGAGAAAGGGAAGCAGGCTCCCTGCCGAGCAGAGAGCCCGATGCGGGACTCGATCCCAGGACCCTGAGATCATGACCTGAGCCGAAGGCAGCGGCTTAACCCACTGAGCCACCCAGGCGCCCCAACAACAATCACTTTTAATGTGAATAGTCAATCAATTAAGTGATAGGCTGACATTGCAGATTTTAAAAAAAGCCCAATTATATATTGTTTTAAAAAATCAACTTTAAATATAAACATTCAGAAAAATTAAAGTAGAGATAAAGAAAGATAAACTATGCCAACACTAATAAAAAGAAAGCTGGAGTAAGTATGTTAATTTCTGAAATTAAGAGGCTATTACATAATGATAAAAGGTACAATTATCCAGTAAGATATAACAATATTAAAAATGCATGTGTCGGGGCGCCTGGGTGGCTCAGTGGTTAAAGCCTCTGCCTTCAGCTCAGGTTATGATCTCAGGGTCCTGGGATCGAGTCCCACATCGGGCTCTCTGCTCAGCAGGGAGCCTGCCTCCTCCTCCTGTCTCTCTCTCTGCCTGCCTCTCTGCCTACTTGTGATCTGTCTGTCAAATAAAAAAAATAAAAAAAAAAAAATGCATGTGTCTAACAACAACATCAAAAAACATAAAATTAAAACTACTATAATTGAAAGGAGAGACATACCCACTATTATAGTTAGAGACCTCAATCTCTCTCTGTCAGAATTCAATAAGGATTTTCTACGTAAATGCAAGTTTGTGAAATAAAATATATTTGAAACAAGTAATTTTCAAATATCCTAAACTATGATTATTTCTCATTAAAATTAAAGATATCAAAGCTATATAGCACTTTATAGATTTGTGCTATGCATCTTTTTTCATCAATTTAAAATCACTCTCTAAACACATATACCTAGGGTAGTCTAAATTAGAAAGTAAGAAGAAAATAAGAATGTCATCATTCTGTATCATTAGGAAGTTTTAACAAATTAAAATACTTTAAAAAATAAAATAATGTATAATATTGGGGAAATGGCCTACATGAAATTTTACCTGCAAAACTGAGAAATTTTATCAAGAAAAAAATTACTAGATTTTGAAAGAAAATTTGATAGACAGAAAAATAGACAAAAATACCTTTTTCCCTTAAGCAACTCAAAATAAAACTGGAAAGCATAGTACATTAACATTGAATACGAAAATTATCACATATCCAACAATAAACTTAATGAGGAATTTTTAGGGCTTGTATAAAAAATTTTTAGAGAAAAAAATAACTTTTTTTTTTTTAGAGAAAGAGAACACACTCAAGAATGAGAGAGCCAGGTGGGGGGTGGGGGAAGGTACAGAGAGAGAATCCCAAGCAGGCTCCACACCCATCATAGAGCTTGACCTGTATTTGATCTCACAACTCTTGAGATCATAACCTGAGCTGAAATCAAGTCAGACACCCAACTGAATGAGTCACCCAGGCACCCCCCGAAAAAACCATTTTAGAACAAAAAGATATGCTGTTATTATTTTTCTTCAAAAGGAAACTTACTACCATAAAATTACTTTTTCCAAAATTCATTTTTAAGTTTAATTAATTATAATTAAAAACGAATTTTCTTGATTTATAAGAAATGGCTTAGAACCAAAGGAAAACCAATGAGAATAGCAAACAAAACAAAATAAAACAGATTTTCTAATGCATAGTAAAATATTCTATAAAATCAATTTATCTGTTATTGAAATATACACATTAGACCAGAAAAAAACAAATCAGAATTTTTTTATATTGCAAAATAGTTATTTAAATCTAGTGCAACTGGCTATACGATGGAACTAGCAAAAGCTAATATCAATCTGCAAGAATGTAAAATTGGATTCCTATTCCATACCAATGTAAATAGATAAAAATGCTTTTAAACTTAAAAGAAAAAGATGTGAGTTTGGAGTATTTTCATAACGATGTTATTCTGCAAAATAGAGGGAAAATGCATATATTTCATGCACAAATATTTAAACACTTTTTAAAAAGTATACTATATGTATAATCTAAATAAAATAATTGTAAGATGGGGAAATATTTGTCTCATTTATAAAAATCATAGAACTAATATATATAAAATTTAAGCTTTCTAAAACATTAGTAAGATAGATTACAGGAAAAAAGAAAGCCAAAGAATATAGACTGTTTAGAAAAAAAAAAAAGTTATTGGAAACCTGGTTTTAATATAAAGAAGCAACCAACATTCTCAAAATTCATAGAAATGCAAATTAAGGTATCAATGATACATCATTGCATACTTACAAAATTAACACAAATATTAAAAAATGTGTAATACCTATTGCTGGAAATATTTTGAAGAAAAGGAAAGTCTCATAAAATCTTGGTAGAAATAAATTTTCAAGTCCTCTTTAGAAAGTAATAATTAAGCAATACCATAGTTACAGTTTTATCCAACAATTTCATTCTTCAAAATCTATCTCAAAAAGCAAAAGTCACTTAATGCAACTGAATAAAGATAATTATTGAGGGGCGCTGGGTGCCTCAGGAGATTAAGCGTCTGACTCTTGATTTCTACTCAAGTTGCTATCTCAGCATCCTGGGATTCAGTCCTCCCCTGGGCTCTGGGCTCAGTAGAGAATCTGCTTAAGACTCTCTCTCTTTCTCTCTCTGCCCCTCCCCTTGCTCACTCTCTCTAGCTCTCTCAAATAAGTAAATACATTTTTAAAAGAAAAGATAATTATTGAGGAAATAATTAGTGGCAAAGGGGTGGATTCAAAATGTATGTCTTATCCATAGGTGAATGACTGAATAACTATGATTGTTGTGCACCATCTACACAGTCATTAGAAGGGTAAGAAAGAACTTTGAGATGTATTGACATTCTGTTTTGAAAAAAATAAGATTCAGAGAAGATATAGATACACTTTTATTGAAACATAAGAAGCCCAGATTTTGCAACTTTATATATGTTAACTGAGTATTGATACCAGAAAATTTACTTTCAATTTAATATCACATTTCAATGATTTTTAACTATGTTTAACTTATGAAAATTATCTGTTTCATTTGTTAGGCCATTTTTGCATTTATGTGTTATTCAATTACTAAATCAGAAGTGGTTTAGCAATTAAAGTTATTTTACCAAAAGTGCTAGGTTAATTAATAAGCTGTGGTATATTATGAATGAGCACTGAAAGTGAAAGCTGAGAAAATATTACATTCAGGTACCTGTATTCTATGTCAAATAAGTTATTTTTCTTTGATACAGATTCAAAGTCTTTCATCCTCATGCTTCACTGACACTTAAAACAGTGTCATAGTGGGAGTGGAAATATAAGTGACAGGTCTAATAAATTAGCAATATTCTTCTCACTACACTCCCCCTCATTTTTGGCTATGAAATTTCACCTCTTATTAAAATTTGTATTCTTCAGAGTTGAACGGGAGTAGATTTTTCTCTGAGTTTTATCTGCTTTAGAGATGAGCTATGCCAAAAGTTCTGCAGTTGAAAAATGTCACTGGCTTTTCTCTTGGAGTAGCAGAGAGCTTTTCAACATTTCAGGAACGTTGGGTCAAGTTTCTTTCTTTCTTTTTTTTTTTTTTAAAGATTTTATTTATTTATTTTACAGAGATCACAAGTAGGCAGAGAAGCAGGCAGAGAGAGAGGAGGAAGAAGGCTCCCTGCCCAGCAGAGAGCCCGATGAGGGGCTCAATCCCAGAACCCTGGGATCATGACCTGAGCCAAAGGCAGAGGCTTTAACCCACTGAGCCACCCAGGCGCCCCAAGGTTGGGTCAAGTTTCTAATGGTTACATAAACTGCCTTTCAAATGCCACAGTCACAGTGGTCTGGACCACTGTATGGATGACAGTCTCTTTCATAAGTGGCCAGCTTTTTGTACTTCTCCTCTTAAAGTGTGAACTATACAGATTAGAAAATAAGCTAAAACTTGAAAAGATAAGTAAAAATTCACGGTAGAGGCAGTCATGTTGCAGTATCTAGACTTCTAGATCTAGTTCTGGAGATGAGTTTGTTTTTTTAAACTGGGTCTTGTGAAATCTGTGTAGTAGATCACTACCAGTATTAAAAAGTGAAAAAAAGAAAGGGTAGAAAATGTGTAATAGAATAAAATTGCAAAGAGAGTGCATCACATATAACAATGTCTCGTGATTTTTTTTTAGGTCATATATGCATACATATCTATAATGGTACATACTATGGATCATAATCAAAAATACATTTCTTACTATGATTTGTGGGCAAAAATATTTGAAAGCCATGCTCTATATCATGTGCTGTAGTTCCAGTGTTTACCCATTAGGCCTAAAATAAATCAGGAAGGGCATTCGGCATAAGACAAGATACATTAAACCAATATATGTAATCCCTATTTCTTCACCAATTTTGTATTTTCTGGGAAATCCTTCTGAAATAAAGATGATTTTATAGAATGGTAATACCCATAGTATCACTTTCATCTAATAAACTCTTATATGAACAGTATGAGGCAGTACAGATGAAGTTTTCATTCATATAATGTTCCATGAAAATAAATTTATCTGTTTGAATTGGAATATGTGAAACAGCCTAGGAAATTTGTTCTCTTGCTTGCTACATAAGAAATTCATCAGATAATTAAACTAACAATATTGAATCACCCATATAAAAGTTTAAAATACACATATTTATTGTGTGTGTATATATGGACATACACATATAATTTATTAAGACTAAGCATCACTCTGGTTAAGTTACAAACATTTTTTGATATACATTTTCTGAATAGTTAATTATGCTATCCAGAGAAGCAGCTAATTCCTTTACAAAACCTATACATCTTTCTTTCAAAATAAGCCAAACTCCAAACTATTGATGAGATAGAGTTTTGCTGAGGGGAGTGTTAAAACCAGTGGAATAAAACTGAGATAACTGTGTGTTGTCTTGAATTAAATCAAATCATTCAAGCAGATGAAATAGGAGGAAGATCTGAATTTGATTCAAATACTGAAAAAAAAAACCTATTTGGAATCATAAAAAAATCAAGGTTAAAGATATGGGTCTTGAAAACTAGATGCTTAATTTAAAATTTTATACTTTTTGTTAATACATAATGCTATTTTTGCTGAGCTTCAAAGCAAGCCAAATTTTAGGAAGAGTTTCATTGTTATTGTCAATATTAAATATCAATTTCAATATTATTCAGAAATTTGCAATGTTGCCCATTCATTTTGAATTAAATCACATTGAAATACACAGAAAAAGTCAAACTAATATTGTTACTCATTTCTTCACAGGCCCAATAATTTATACCATTCTATGTGGTATTAAAGTTTGGTCCCTAATCAGTTTTACTAGATATATTCCAGTTTCAGAAAGTGGATATTATTAATATTAATAATATCAATAAATTTAGAAAACAGTGTTTATCAGATAAAGTAATTAAATTCAAATATTTATGTACTTGATGAGTTTTAATTCTTTGAATTTTTCATCCTGTGAAATAGATTAGTGGAGAGGAAGGCAAGCTATTGGATTTGACACATGACTCTCTCATTTAAATTGTGTGACCTATGTCAAGTTATTTATCTTATTGAAGCCTAGACTTCTTCTGTGTACAATGGTGGTTTTTAACAGTCCTTATAACATATGATCAGATGAAATAATGCCAAATAATATTTGGCACAATGTAAGAGACTAATAAGCATTATACACTATTGCTATTAATATCATGGATTTTCTTGTAGTTATTTAGAGTTCTTTTTTTTAATATTGTGTGATTCTGGTTTGATCAAGTATAAGTTAAGTATTCATAATTTTGTCTGATTTTGCAAAAGAGAACATCTTAAAATAATTTGATACCTTTATCATATATAACAAATATATTAATTTTACATGTAGTGTTTTTAGTATTCCTTTTACTGTTGGTTTAGTATACTGGATTGTCTGCTAAGTAATGAGAATCTGACGGAAGCCCCCTTCTGTATGCATGATGATGTGGCCAAGGGGGAAAGTTAAAACCAGACATGATTCCACGATATGACTACCTCCCTCAAGCATAGTTATTTGACCTATAGGGGTAAATGTGACTAAATTTGGTTCAACCAGTCAAGTTCCCAGGAATTTGAATTGGGACAAAGGAAGAATCAGTCTTTTTTTGGTGGCTTGACAAGTAATCAAAAAGTAGCCTTTGGGAACTTGGACATAAGTGTAAACATGGGAGAAGTGGAATATGTCTAAGGGCATATGAAAAACATTTATGCTGACTGCTGTAGTAGAAGAATCTTTTTTAAATAGAGAAAATGAGCAGAGTAGATGAAAAGGGAGTTAGAAAGATAATATATAAAATGGCTTTTTTAAACTGAGATCCCGGTAACTTTATGAAGTATAGCCCTAGTCTTTTCCTTCTATTTGATGAATCATCGCTGTATCCTTAAAATAAATTCTCTCTTTAGCACTGTCAAGTTTGATTCTGTTTTTTCAAACCAAAGGGAATGTATAAGAGGGGAGAGTCCTTATACTTTAACCTAGGTGTTGACAAACTCCATTTTTATGTAAATGGGAAGTAGTAAACAATTTAGACTCTGAGGCAATACATTCTCTATCATGACTACTCAACTTTGTCACTGCATGGCAAACATAGCCATAATCCCTAAAGAATGAGTGTAGCTGTGTTCCAGTGAAATTTAATTTATGGATATTGACATATGAATTTTTATGTGTCACAAAATAGTGTTTTTTAATTTTTTAAATTATTATTTTATATATTTTATATATCTAATTAATATAAAAATTATATATTTAATTAATATAAAATGTAAAAAAAAAAAACACACATTGTGATATGTGAGTCATACAAAACAAGTGTTCAGCTAAGAGGTGGATCTGGTAAGTAGGAGAACCACCTTGGAATTTATACCAAACAAAGCTTAAAAGCTTCCCAATCACTTCTGCAAACATTTCCTTTTTTTTTTTTCCTCTTCAGATACCAAATAGTCACCATTCCTTTTGTACTATAAATACATATTTCTGCTTATGGAAAGATAACTTATGCATTTTGATATAAATAACTGTTCTTATTGACTGAATTTTAGTTTATAAATGAGGCCATAAATTTTATTTCTAACATTGAAAAGTGTATTTTTATATTTTAACAAAGTTATTGGAATTGATGACCATAATAAAAACATAAAACAAATAATTGACCTCATTAAAAGCATTTTAAAACAAAAGGTAACTCCTAAAACCAGCCAAGTTATTCATCGGTAAATAGCTATTAAATATACGATGATGGAAAATAGTAATTTCGTGTGGATTCTTCCATTATCAGTGTAATCAAAAATCATCCTAGAATTAGAAAATAAAAGCTACTGGAGTAGTGATAGAAGAAATAGAAATGATAACACACGTATATCAATATATTATTGTTTCTAATTAGATGGGTATAAAAATCCCTTTCAACATGGTTATATGGTGTCATAAACATAAAACTGTCAAATGTATTGGATGAAATAAATAGCTTATCGGAAATTTTATGTCAGGCACTAATGGTGTCAATGGAAACCTGTTAGGAATCACAGCAGCATTTGAAGTCAATGTATTTTAAATTCAGTTTAGTCCAGCAGGGCATTTAGGAGGTCTAGAAAGAGATTAGGGCAATTATGTATGCCAAGAACATAAATGTCAACAGCAATTTAGAACAAGAGTAGATTGTAAGAATGTTTCCAGTTCAATATTTTACTCTGAAGGCAAATAATCAGTATGAGATTTTGCAACAGGGAACTAACTGAAAATACACTGAGGAGAAGAACAAATAACCGTACTTAACAGAGAGGTTTTAGCATAATGAGATTCCCGTGATTATTTGATTCACAGACAATTCCCATAGGGCTTTTTATAAATTTTATGTTTTCTTAGAAGGTCACACACTTGGTGAGACTTGTATCTGTGTCCTTAACAATGACTTTTAGTAATGCAGATTCTTTTTAGGTGTTCTGTCACACATATAACTACATATGGTGTTTATTTTGAAACAGAAGCAGGATCTTTATTGGCCACTATAATTGACCACTATTTCCTGGGTGTGGAATCTCCAATCCAAGTGCCACACACAAAAGATAGAATGTACTATTACTTATAGAAGGTCATCACTGTGTTCTCAAAACCTACTAGAATGCTTGATAAACTCAGAGTATCCTCTTAAAACTGTTGAATAAATACAGATGTACCTGAGAATACCTACTTGAGTTGCAAATGTATTTATAAACAGCCCCTCTAATTTTCCCAATCAATGGTTTTGGAGAAGTGTTTTTCTTGTGCGATCCCCTGTGCCCTATGCACTCTCCAGTGCATGTTCTCTCTCTCTCTCTCTCTCTCTCTCGCTCTCGCTCTCGCTCTCTCTGTGATCAGGGACCCTCCCCTCCACAGCACCTATGATTCTTTTCTCCTCCAAATCAAGTCCCTGTAACTCCTACGTTCCACAATGTGGCCTCTTGTCTCTCTCCAGTTGTGCAGTTTGTTCTCTCACTCTTCACATAGATCTCTTGGGCACTCAGGATGATTTGATATTTATCTAGCTCTGTTAGAGACTGAGGCAAGCATAGGGTCTGCAACTCCACCATCTTAACTCCCTCTGAATTACAAAAGTGTTTGAAAAGCCAGTTCAAAGAATATGGTTTAAAAAAAAAAAAAAAGTCTAAGAGTTGCCCCTCTGTGAAACGGTCATACCAGAATGTGTGATCCAAGTTGGTATAAGTGTTTTATGATTAAAACTTTCTTACCACTTACCACTTATTCTGTCTTGTCTATCTATCTATCATCTGTCATCATCTGTCATCTATTCTTTAAGTCCCAATATCCTATATTAGAATTGAAGGAAAATCAAGCTTACCACCTGGCATCTGTGTTGGACTATTGCCAAAGTTGGAAATATTTAAATTAAGCAATAATTAAACACAATTCAATAGCAAGCAAATAAACAATAACAACAAAAAGACATTCTGATTAAAGAAATGGGCAGAGGATCTGAATATAATTTTTTTTTTCCTAGAAAGGCATACAGATGAACAACAGGTACACACAATGATGCTCAACATCACTAATCATCAGGGAAATACAAATTAAAACCACAATGTGATACCACTACACATCTGTTAGAATGGCTATTATCAGAAAGACAAGAACGACATAAGTATTGGTAAGGATATAGATAAAATTTACCCCAAAGATACAGATGTAGTGAAAAGAAGGGCCATCTGTACCCCAATGTTTATAGCAGCAATGGCCACGGTCGCCAAACTGTGGAAAGAACCAAGATGCCCTTCAACGGACGAATGGATAAGGAAGATGTGGTCCATATACACTAGGGAGTATTATGCCTCCATCAGAAAGGATGAATACCCAACTTTTGTAGCAACATGGACGGGACTGGAAGAGATGATGCTGAGTGAAATAAGTCAAGCAGAGAGAGTCAATTATCATATGGTTTCACTTATTTGTGGAGCATAACAAATAGCATGGAGGACAAGGGGAGATGGAGAAGAGAAGGTAGTTGGGGGAAATTGGAAGGAGAGGTGAACCATGAGAGACTATAGACTCTGAAAAACAATCTGAGGGGTTTGAAGCAGCAGGGGGTGGGAGGTTGGGGGAACCAGGTGGTGGGTATTAGAGAGGGCACGGATTGCATGGAGCACTGGGTGTGGTGCAAAAACAGTGAATACTGTTATGCTGAAAATAAATAAATAAAATAAAATAAAATAAAATAAAGGAAAACTTTGTGTCCTGTTGGGGAAGGTAAATTGGTGCAGCCACTATGGAAAACAGTATAAAGTTTCCTCAAAAAATTAAAAATATAAATATCATATGATCCAGCGATTACATTTCTGGGTATTCTGCTTTGTTATATCCAAAGCAAACGATAACTCTAACTTAAACATGTATGTGCACCCCACCGCATATACATTGTACCATGATGTATAACACCCCAGGTATGGAAAAAAACGTAGTGTCCATTGAGGGATGAATGAATAAAGAAGATGTTGTATATGCACATATAAAAGGATATTTTCAGTCACGAGGAAGAAGAAAATCCTGCTGTTGACAAAAATATGGATGGATCGTGAGAACATTGTACCACGTGAAATAAGCAGAGAAAGACAAAAACCATATGATTTCACTTATACGTGGAATCTTTAAAAAAAAAAAAAAAATTGGAGCGCCAGGGTGGCTCAGCGGGTTAAAGCCTCTGCCTTCGGCTCAGGTCATGATCCCAGGGTCCTGGGATCGAGCCCCACATCGGGCTCTCTGCTCAGCAGGCAGCCTGCTTCCTCCTCTCTCTCTGCCTGCCTCTCTGCCTCCTTGCGATCTCTGTCAAATAAATAAATAAAATCTTTAAAAAAAAATTTCCTCTCTTCTATTTTCTGACAGTGTATGTAAAAGTTTGAGAAATGTTTGATAGAATTTGACAGTGAAAACATATGTACCTGAAGGTACATCCTCGTTAATCACTTAGAACTTTCAATAGTGTCACCATAAGGATCACAGTTTAGTTGTGGGGCTAAACTAGACCCAGCGATGGAACTTCTCTAGGACTGTCATACTAAATCTCACAATCAAGTTTCTTCAAAATGATGCAATTGATTAGTTAATTACCTTCTTAAGCAGAAAATTTCTGGGGTCTGTTTCTGCATAGCACCCTGCTCTCTAGAACTTTGTACTTTTCAGCCCTGTCAGACCCTGTGGTATTTACAACTTCATTCAAATGAGACGGCCATACTTGTCTTGGGATTCCTAGCTCTGCTCCATGATTCACAGATTTCATTAGGTAGAAAGCCAAATGATTGTCAGTCTCATGTCATTTATTTACCTTTACTGTTTCTCAGGGAACAGCACATTCATATGCTGCCTATTTGCCAATGTCTTCGTCTCTAAAAACCTAAAAATCTTTTCTTACTTTCTTCCTGTCTCTTTTCCTTGTCTTTGTTCTGTCCTTTTTTTTTTTTTTTTTTCTTTTTTTTTTTTTTTTTTCCTTCCATCTCTTTTTTTTTTTCCCCCTACCCTTTTATTTCCTAGGCAGGACAATCCAAGTTTTTTTTGTTTTTTCTCTTTCAGTGACCAGAATAATTAGTTACCTTGTTTAAAGAAGTATATCCCATCAAGGATTCTAGATGATGGTGAGGATCTCAGCAACAATTCTGACCTTATGTAGGCCAAATTTAGACTTTTGTTTCTGAATGTGTTAAGTCTCAACTATTTGTCTTCCATTTTTTTGCTTATTGTTATACCTATAAATTTTAATCACTTTATCATGAGTTCAATTAAAAACTCACGTTTGCTAGTACAGTTGGAAGATTCCACAGATTAAGGTAAGGTGTCAATAACATTCTAAACATGTAAACAAAATTTTATTGGAATGTTAATAAAATGTATATTTTAATAAACAGTTAAAAACCTATTAAATCCTAATAAAATTGATTTACCATGTACAATGGAAATCAAATATATTTACAGATGCTTTTTATAGAAATACTTTATTCTAATTTTCTTTATCGCTCCCTTAAAGTTATATCTAAAAATGTTTAGCTTTCATTGTTTTGGGAGAAAATGATTTTGCATGAGAATGCTCTGATTGAAACATGGCTTTAATACTTTCCAATTATCTGTATCTGGGTAATTTACTTAATTCTTTGGACCTCGGTCCCTCACATGTAAAATATGAGTTGTACAATGTGGGGGGTTTGGGGGTTAGGGAAGGAAAAAATAAAACAAGATGGGATCAGGAGGGAGACAAACCATAAGAGACTTTTAATCTCACAAAACAAACTGAGGGTTGTGTTGGTGGGGAGGTGGGTAGGGAGAGGGTGGTTGGGTTATGGACATTGGGGATGGTATGTGCTATGCTGAGTGCTGTGAAGTATGTAAACCTGGCTATTCACAGACCTGTACCCCTGGGGCTAATACATTATATGTTAATAAAAACTTAAAAAATTTAAAAATATATGAATTATATTTTCTCTTTTTCATTTTCATTATTGTTATGAGAAAAGAATGAGGACATGCATATAAAGTAAATAGCAGGATATTCGAATAATATATAATTATTGGATGTAAATGTCATCCCTCTCTTGGAGGTGGAAGAAGGACGTCTCTTTTCAAACACTCTTCAAGCTAACCCCTTGCACTTCAGAGATGGAGCTCGGAGTTGAGTTGATAAGAGTCTAAGTAAAACTAACTGGAAGCTAGCTGTCTTTTTCACTGCACGGGCATGATTAAATATTAATTCACTTCTTCATGAATCTCCCTCACTTACATTAATTCTCAAATTTTAGTTTAACATTTTAGGTACAGATACTTGGTAACTATTCAATTTAACTAAGTTTTGTATTTTTGTGACAGTAAAAATAAACTTGTAAATCAATGTTGGATTTCTACACAAAAAAACACAAAAAACAGGAAAATATTCCCATCCGTCTTATAAGTTATTAATGTAGAGTCTAAAGCCATTCCTACAGTGGGAAACATTAGCTTTTCCAAGTTATCTGTTGCAATAATGCAGAAAAAGCAACACAATTTTCAGGTATTTTATCTATTTGACATGTAAGAATTTCTATATGAATATAGCCTACAGTGTTCATTTAATACGAATAGACACAATGTAAGAATGTGGTACAAAAATGTAAGAAAATTCAAATAGACTTACAGATATTTCTCAGTATCTGGCATTTAAATAAGTAAATTCCTATTTATTTTCTGGTTAACTCTGAATTTGACTTATTCTTTCAGTTATTACAAATGAACTCCTCTTCAGTAAATTAAGTTTCTCAAAATAGCTCATTTATAAAATATATAAAATGCTTTTCCTCAGATAGAACCATATAAATAATTGAAGAACATATCAGGTTTTGGCAAAATAAATCTCATGGATATAGCTATCCTTGATTATGTGGAAATATATACATGTTGCTCTGTGAATCGATAAAAAATCATTTGCAAAAACTCAAAAATGAAGTGCGCCTGGTCTGGGAAGGTGTTGGAATTGTGTTCTGGTCTACTTATCACTGAGTCATTGCAAGTCTTGATAAGGAGAATGGGATACTATCTTTACGCAGCTGTTGACATCTTACTGAAGAAAGGACAGCAACAGTATTTTTAAGTCAACATAATTCTGTCACAAAAGATAGGAATGTTGGCTCTTTTTCATGATTTCTACATATATGAAAGAGAAATAGTGCAATAATTATGCACTCCACAACTAGAGAGGTCTTGAATTTGAGACTGGGATTATGTAGATAGTTGCCCCATCCTATATAAAAAGAAAATGTGGAGAGACACAAATTTAAGATTACTGTTTTCTCCAAAGGTCTGTGTTAAGTGACAAAAGGCATCCTTCAAATTCTTAAAATATAGGGATAAAAGTCACTTTCTAGAATGTACTCACTCACTTGCTGTACTATTCTTGTCACTAACAAATGTTGTTTTTGAGAAATACACTTTTAGAATATATACTTTAATATAGATATTAAAATGTGAATGAATGTAGATATAATTATTCTACCAGATGTTCTCTCTCCATTTTTCATTTGTAAGCTTGGAAACATTTTCTATTATTCTTTATAAAATATACATTTTTAATGCCACACTAAGCCTTATATTTTATATGCAAATCAGTAAGATTTTCTAATACAGTATGTGCTGAATCCTTTGCCTAATCCTTAAAAGAACTTTGATTTTTCATCCATGCTCATTAAAATCCATGAATGGAAAATCTTCTCCAGCTTCCTCTATTAAAGCATTTGACTCTGAAAATAATCTAGACATAAGGCATGAAAAAATGGATATGTGAATATTCCAAGTGTGTACTGTGCTATAATAATCATCTGATAATCTAAATATGGGAGATATGTAATATGCATTGAAAAGTAAAATAAAAGTGCAATCTTGGTCATAAAATAGAAACCTATTTCAATATAAACTTCATTTTTATTGAAATACTCAAGGATGTCTAAGCCTAGTCACGTGAAAGTACTAGGTGCACACAGTGTAAAGAATTATCATAGCTTGCAATTATCAAAATAAGAAGATTAAATGGCTCAGTTCTTTTCTTTCTTTCTCATAAGCTGAGTTTATCTTCCTTCACAGAATTATTACAAAAGAGTATGGACAAACTTCAAAGACATATGTAACTGGGTTTTGAATTTTCTCTTTAGAGCATTATTTTATAAAATTATGATGATGTTTGTCCTTGTCAAGTATAGTAGGGACATTTAGGAATTAGTTGAAGACTTGAATAAAGTATATATGAAAATGCCATTTGTTGCTTTATTATTAAAAGTAGATTTTAAAGAAATTACAAAACTATTCACAATTTGGCAAAATAAATAATTTCATTTGATATAAGACACTAAATATTACTGAAAATAATGGTCTCTGTCACCTCATATGTAGGAACAACTGTTCTTGCTTCCTCCCTGCTCTCATAAGGGTGTATATTCTCAGCCCAATAGCCTTACATATGCAGAGTGTTCTTAAATAACTGATTTATGATACAAAATCATATCTCTGGTCAGAGATCTCCTTCAGTAGCTACAGAGTGATCTACTTAATTAACTGCATCAATTATTTCATCTCTGGTCAAAGTAAGTGGATTCTCAAGAACCTATAAGAAAAATCATAAATTCATTAAATGCTTTCTTCAATATGGTCTCAACCTGTTAGCCTTACCATTCACTTTGTGTCTAAATTGGTCCTTTTCTCCACAGAAGTTGATATATTCACTTTCCCCCTAAATTCCCTTCCTACCCTTTTAATATTCATACATTTCCATTCACTGGGACTGCCATTCCTTTTGTCTTCATTTAAAAAATTCAACTAGGAAAAGAATGCAAATTTTTATTTTATAAAGATTAAAAACCCCACCTCCTCTTCTTAAATCAGTTGTAATCAAGTTTAGCATTTGGTCTGAATCATTTACTATCTTGGTCCTTTAATATTCCTTCAAAGTTAAAGGTATTCACTCAAAAATTTGCTTCCCTCAACCACCATAGAGTACTAGTTACTTGCTTTTATTTTACTACACAAATTAGATATTATACTCATTTCTTTATAATTTATTTTTCATGTCTTATAAAGAATTAGAGTGATTTAAGCTTAATAGTAAACCTAAGACATATTTAATAACTTCTTAATATTTCATGTTCTTGAATTTTTAATTAATTCCACCAGTTCCCTAATGATATATATATTGGTTATTTCAGATTTAGCTATACAAACAATATTGCATCTATCAGTCCATTAACCATGTGTTTTCATTTCTTCATAACCTTCTAAGCATTGTACGTTATTACTTTCCTTGTTTTTATGCCATTTTGGTCCTTTGACTATATTTCTTAACTACTAATAGTATTTCTTCATAGATTATTATTTGAGTTTTTATAGGTTTCATTTATATATCTTTTGTATATTTATTTTTTGAAATATTTATCTTCTCAATTTCAAAATATATTAGGTATACTGAATACTAAAATGGACAACCAGTATACCATGGTGTGCTTGAGTATATTTTGAAGTTCAACTCTTAGCTTCACCTCATTACTAACTGTGACCTTGGGCATGATTTCTCAACTATAAATCATGGCAAAAATTGCACCTACTCCAGGATTTTCTACTGAGGATGAATTTTAAAATGCTTAGAATTGTCTTGGGTATGTAATAATATTGATACTTGTTACATGTTATTGTTACTGGATTTTCTGTCCTATGTCTTACAAATGTTTTCCGAATCTTCCTTATTAAATATGTGCTTGTGTGTGTGTGTATGTGTGTGTGTGTGTGAACCGCCCCACAGACACACATTATTTGTTTATAATAATTTTTATTACCCAGTTTCATTTTCTTTCTATAAATTCCTATTATCCTTTTTCTATTAAGATCTCCTCATTTCCCAAAATATACATTTATTCTCACTAATGTCTTATTATTGCATTTTGAATGGAAAGCTTTTTAATCTGATACGTTTATGTGTGTGTGTGTGTGTGTGTGTGTGTGTGTGTGTAATCTTGCAACTAAAAATACTGATGACTTATTTAATTGGCTTCCTGCGACTCGCTGGTCCCTCCTGAAACTCCTAAAAGTTTTTTTGCTTTAACCTTCAGAACAACTTTTTTCAAGACTTCACCTTTTATGACTCCTTCCATAATCTAGACACTAGCCGTTTACAGAAAATACTGAGACCATCATTTTGTTTGGAAAAATTTGTTAGTCCTACTGACTAGCCACATTTCTGGTACCATTGATCATCTCAGAGAAAAAAACTCTTGCAAGAAGGCTAATACCTCCACTGTATTCCACATACTATTTCATACTTTGATGACTTCGTTCTGTCAATGAACTGCCTTTCAACTTTATCTCTAACCTCCTCACCTTCTTTTATATACTTATGTTCAAGTTTCTCTAATATTAAAAGTAACAAAAGAAATCCCATTTAAGATCACCTTCTAACTCTCATTTTATTTTATTCAATCTCTTGATTGTACAATCAGTCACCCTGAATGAGGAATCTACATTTACTGTCTTTACTAAGTGATTTTATTTTTCACCTATTTATATGTCACTTTTTCTCCCTCACTCAATTGTTGTATTATTTGTTGAATTTATAATTGTCCTTTTCCATCAGTTCATAAACTCCTTGGGATCAAGGGTTTTATCTTAGTACCTTCTTACTCCAAACATCTAGAACAGTGACTTCTACAGAGTAGTCAATAAGTGTGTATTGAATGAAATAAATTGATTGTCCCATTTAATTGCCACTTTGAGAACACTTATTTTTCTTTTTTTCCCAAACCATTATATACTTGTTTCTCGAAACTTTTCTTTTTAGTTTTAAATGTTGACCCACAATGTTACATTAGTTTCAAGTGTACAGCAGAATGATTTAATAAGTCTATACATTATATTATGCTTACCACAAGTATAGCTACCATCTGTCACCATACAATGCTATTATAACACCATTGACTATATTCTCTATACTGTAACTTTTATGCCCATGACTTGTTCATTCTGTAAAATTTACCATAGTCTTCAGTCTTATTTAATTCATACTACTTTGTATAAAGTAAACCAACACTCTCCCCACATCCAAGCCTTATCCAATTAGAACACTGGTTTGAAGTCCAAGATTATATCATCTAAATGAAAACTATATTTAGATGAAGTTCTTTCAGTTCAATTCTCCAGACCAGCTAGATACATAAGTTTAGTTTTCTACCCTTTCCACTTATTCTGCATGCAGTATTTTCTTTCAAAATATTTAATATATTCTAGTGGCTATTACTTTTCTTTTTTTCACTCTTAAAATGTATCTCATTAGAGACACAATATTCTCAATGGAACTTGATTGTGGGCCATTTCAGAGCCTTAATTTGGATATTTTCTTTCTTTTTTGGGGGGGGGTTAATCTAAGAAAATGGTTGATTTAGACCCCATGATAAATGATTGGTCCATATTAAGTTTGCAGTTAAATTAAATTGCTAGATTCTTTTACATGAACTAATCATTAATTTCTTAGGAAGTTATTTATTTAAAAGAATAGAAAACTGAATAACTTTACTTGCCTTGATGTAAGTAAGTATTCAGGTTAGAAGGACGGACATAAGTAGAAGCACAAATGTAGTATGTGACCTGCAGGTGTGAAGTCTGATACTTGGAGAAAGGCAGTTAGATTTGGAAAGCACTTAGATTTATTTACTACAGTGATCATTAAAGAGCACCTTGTTTGCTTCCATCACAACACCATAGTAAACCTTTTTTAAAAAATTTTCACGACAGTGAATCTTAAGAAATTTAATTCTCTTGTGCAATCGTCACAATGTGTATCATCTTAAATGGGATAAGTGAAATTTGTGTGGCTTTGTAAAAATCTTGTATAACATTTGACAATATCTTAATAAAATATTAACAAAATTTAAACCTAAGACAAACTCCACTGTCATTACCTCTTAAATGAATAATGGTTACTTATGTATTTATTATGAATTCACCCACCTTGTTGACAACAGTGTAGCAGGGTGAGACTTTTATAAAGAAAAAAATAATCAGGTTATTTTGCAAAATTAAGTTTAACAATGTTCTATGTTATCTACATGAGGATGGAAGAGAGGATATGAATGGCATGTGGGATGGTGAAAATACAGTTAGGTTCCTACATGGACCAAGCATCATGGTTGTAGGGTTCTAAAGAGAATAAGCTGAAAAACTAGAAGGTAATACTCAGAGTTTCAGAGTCATAAAATGTTGATGGTCAAAACAGTGCATATATCGGTAATGGTAAAACATAGAGTAAGACCTTGAGGATAGGTGGTTGAGGTGGAATGGTTTGAAGTGTCACTGAAACTGAGCATCAAGGCATTGTTTAGGGACATTATTACTTATCTGTGGAGATACAAAATTATCAAGAGTAGAAGTGGACATGTGAAGAAAAGAGATTGCTAATACACTTTAAACAAATGTATTTCAAAGAATTGATATCCCTAACATAAAAGGAGCAAAAATGAAATGGGTTTTGAGAATGAAAGCAGAATTCTGAGAAGAGGTCAAATAGTATTCACATTCAAATATTCATATGGATAAGGGGATAATATCAATAAAGCAGGTGTGAGAAATATAATAATAAGTCAAATACTGCAGAAGTTGTATTCATTTTGGACATGTAAATACATAAAAAGAAGTGTGAAGTAGATAAGGCACAATCCTTCTTCTCCAGGTATTTATAACGTATGAGTTAAAGGATTAAGGGAAGGGAAAAAAGAGAATAATTCTAAGACAGAATAGTAGAAGAGACATTAACGCCATCATTTAAATGCTTTTTAAAAAAGGATATTTATATCAGTTTGTCCAAATCTGTATTTTCTTTAAAACTTTTATCTATAGAATCTCAAGTTGATTAAAAGCATGTAATGGAAAATATACCTTTATTTGATTTTTTTCATAAATAACAAAAATAGACCAGAAAAACAAAACAAAACATTGTGCTTATATTTTTCAGACAAAACAGTGCCTTTCCCCATGTTTTGAATTTGTAATTTGTTTCTGTTTTGATATATTATAATTTGTAGTTATGTGGGTGAGCTCACTGCACTACCTGAATGTATCTTACATGATCTAACTTCACTGCAGTCTTAAATCTCAATCATAGGGAAAATTCAGGATCACATGCTAGGTGTTATGAGGAATGGAGAGTGCACAGACTGGACAGGGATACTTGTACTCTGGACAAATAAAGAGTACAGGGGTGCCCGGGTGTCTCAGTGGGTTAAAGCCTCTGCCTTTGGCTCAGGTCATGATCTCAGGGTCCTGGGATTGACCTCACATCAGGGTCTCTGCTCAGTGGGGAGCCTGCTTCCCCCCCCTCTCTGCAGCTCTGCCTACTCGTGATCTCTCTCTCTCTGTCAAATAAATAAATACATAATTTAAAAAAAGAGTAGGAATGAGAAGCAAACAAACAAACAATAAACAGAAGGTGCCACTTTCTGGGACAGATTTTTCAGTGCCTGAAGAAGGGCATATGAGGATAAATCCTTACCTTTTGGCAGCATATGGTACAATTTTGACTTTAAAAGAGTAGAAATTTAAGACCAAAGAATATGAAAGAAAACTAAACCAGGCACAAGGTTCAGTGATAAACTGAAGCAAGTTCAAAAATCATTAAGGAAATCAAGTTATAAACAGTGAGTTTCCATATCCAGATTAGTCATCACTGAGTTATTGAGAATGAAGTAATGTTGAGGCCTTATACATAGATACTATTCAACAGATAATTATATGAAAATGAGTAAATTTTTAAAAAATGGAGCACATATTAAACAGTAGTAATGCAATAATTTCTGATATAATTTAAATACTATAAGAATTTGAAGTAAGGGGACTGTTTTATGTTATTTATATCTTTGTGTGTTTAAAGGAAATGGAGTAGGAACAGGAGAAAGATGAAATACCAACAACAGCAAAATAGTATTCAGAGAGGTTTCCTTTTTTCCAGATGAGCACAATAGCTTGGTGTGGTTGCCAACGTGCCAGCTCTCACATTCTACCTCAACCACCATTTGAACTGTGGCCTGTGCCAGAGGTCAGCTTTCTCATTTGCCTCAGCATTCTCCCCCACCTTGATTTACCCAGCTTATGCACTACATATATCGTTATGTGTATTTTTAATTATTTTCCATTCCATATAATATATACATATAAATTCTATATGTGTATTTAAATTTTTTTCAGTTATTTTCCATTCCAATCTAAATGGAAAATAATTTGCAATAGACAGCTTTCCATCAATCACTTATTTCTGGGACGTCTGGGTGGCTCAGTGGGTTAAAGCCTCTGCCTTCAGCTCAGGTCATGATCTCAGGGTCCTGGGATCAAGCCCCACCTCAGGCTCTCTGCTCAGCAGGGAGCCTGCTTCCCTTCCCCTCTCTCTACCTGCCTCTCTGCCTACTTGTGATCTCTGTCTGTCAAATAAATAAATAAATAAAATCTTTAAAAAAAAATCACTTATTACTGACTAGAAAATCCAGTAGAGAAAAATTCTGAAATAAAGCCCAGAAAACAGAGATGGCAAGATGTGTGTCCTTACGTGGAGTCCCTGCTGAAGAGTTTGATCCAACTTGTTAATGTGCCCACTGCTTACCAGTTAACTACATTTTATAAATAATCACTAACCTCACCAATTATTGGTCTTGGAATCTTAAAACAGTATGGGTGACTTAATATCTGTGAATCCTTGGCTTTAGGTTTCCGTCTCAGACAGTGGTCCGGACAAGCCCAGAGTGGGACTGAGGGAGCGTGTAACTTCGTCAGAGTTCTCACAGGCAATATTGTTTCATCTTTCATGAACTCGTTCACAGAAGAAAACGAGTAGTTCTATTAGTTCCTTTAAAATTAAAAAAAAAAAAAAATCTAGTAACCAGCCTGAAAAACTATATTTTGAAATAGGCTGATTTGTAAAATACAGTTGGATGAATTTGAATATGCAAAATATAAAGAAAAAATAAAATAATTTATTTCCCAAACCTTCACAGTGGCATAATAAATGATAGATGTGCAAAATAAAATCTAATTAGAAAGTGTATTTGAAATAATCAACCTGAGAGATTGTAACAGATAGTATGAAATAGTTGCTGGCTTCTCTTTTTTGTTTAAGATTATTTATTTGACTCAGAGAGAAACAGCAAGAGAGGGAGCATAAGCAGGGAAACTGGAGAGGGAGAAGCAGGCTTCCCCCTGAGCAGGGAGCCCAACGCAGGACTTGATCCAGGGACCCTGGGATCGTGACCTGCGCTGAAGGCGGACACTTAGACGCTTAATGACTGAGCCATCCAGGCACCCCAGCTGGCTTCTCTTTACTAAAGAAAATAGAGCCTGAAACACAATTTTTCTTTACTATTAAAACCTTAGCCAAGAATGACTAAAATGAAAATGAGTTAAGTGAGGTTTTCCCCTGGGAAATTTGGGGATGCACACATTTTACTTCCCTGGAGAAGAGAGTCTGCAGGTTTGTTGTTGTTGTTGTTGTTGTTTTAAAGATTTCTTATCCATTCACTCGACTGAGAGAGAGATCACAAGTAGGCAGGGAGGCAGGCAGAGAGAGAGGAGGAAGCAGGCCCCCCGCGGAGCAGAGAGCCCTACGCGGGGCTCGATCCCAAAGGCAGAGGCTTTAACCCACTGAGCCACCCAGGCGCCCCAAGAGAGTCTGAAGTTTTAATCAGAGTTTTAAAGGAGCCTAATTCCAAACAGGATAAAAATCCCCTTTATTTTGAGCACCTTGCTTTATATGATATTTTATTACTTTAATCTCTAAAACTCTAGAAAAGAAAAGCTTGCCTACGGTTTCACAGTAATTCTATGATTAATTACTTAATTGATTTACTAAATTTTATGGAAACTCTGTCAGGGTTCGAATACTCCATTTCTACACACTGTTTTTGTATAAGATAAATTTTAAAATATCCTCTACTTTTGTTACAGGCAATCATATATATATATATTTTTTTTTCAATTTAATCGCACCTATGCAGAACAGGTTTCATTAGCTCTACCCCGCCAATAGAATTTGAATGTGGTTATAGTAAAAAAATGTTTAAGTTTGTTCACTTGGAGTGAAATCCCACACAAAAAAACAAACTCTTCCTGTATTTGGAGTAGTGGTCAGGGCTTTAAGGTAGCAAAGGTCAGCTTTTTTTCTCTTGAATGGGACCGCCTATGCTTAAGGTTAATGACTAATTGACAACAGATACTCTAGCTTTTTACAGGACAGAAGCCAGAAAACAGACAAATGAGAAAGTCTCTCAGTTCTTCAGTTTGAAAAGGTTGTGGTTTTTGGTTTATGTCACCTACCTACTTGTTACTACTCGGCTAATACCTTTGATTTAAACCTTCCAAAAGGAATAATCACATCTCTGAAAGGATTGATCTGTAAACCTCTTTGCCTTATATATACTGTGTTAAAAATTACGAATCTCTGAATTTTCTCTCACTTGACCCACCTCTCTAATAGACTACACACCATGTATCTTTTTTTTTCCTATTCAATCACATACAGTACATATCTTCCACAAGAATTGAGGCATTTTGCTATTATTAGGAAAATAAGAGTATGTATATATACAAAGCCATTGGTAGTATTTTTGAATGTGTTTTGTTATCCAGGGTTTAGATGTATTTACATCACAATGAGTTGGTATATATGAAGACTATATTTCCTTATAAAATGAAAGGAAAAGATATTTCGTTGTCAGTCCTCCCTCCAAACAACTCACTTTTTCCTTAATCCTTTATCAATATTTAGCTAAAAAAACCAAAGATTCAAACATGATTTAAGTGTGCAAACACAAATTACATTGATTCAGTCTCACTGAACTCTTACTAAACAAAATTTAAAAAAAACAACCAAAAACGTGTCATGTAAGTTTCTCAATTCAGTTAAAAAGAAAGCTATAGACCATGTAGGGGAAATATACATTCACTGTTACTGGAATTTTCTTCTTTAAATAAGTAAAAGGTCATAAAATACTTTATTTATTTATTTATTTATTTTTACTCTGAGTCGATTCTATCGGACATACAACAAAAGTTCTCTGTTACCAGTACCAAGGGGAGAAAATCAGATATAATGCAACCTAAATACATTTCCCTTGAACATCAGCAAATAATAATGTTTTACCATGGAATAGGTTAATTGATGACATTTATAAATATACACATTTGCTCAAAAATGCTTTCTGTATTTCTCTAAAATAATTTCTACTGAAATATAATTAAAAAAACAGCACACCACTTTCATTCTGTTTACATTCAGACTCTAAACTATGAATATAGATTTCCACATGTAGAGGCTTTTATTTAAATACAATTTTAAATTATTAAGGATATAAAATCAACTTAGTCTGCCTGAGTCTTTTTATAGCAAAGTTAATTATAAAATATTTTATTGTACAGCAATGGTTTATCTTACTTTTCAGTAGAAGCTTCTATCAACATGTTGGAAGATGGGTAAAGACTTTTTAAAGGCAATTGTGTTGAGAAAGAAGCCTATGTTTTTTTTACTATAAATACTGTTCTTTTATATTTACTCATTAAAATAAAAAGTGGAGAATATATGTATTATTTTAATCTAGAAATCTGGTTTTGATAGGGTTCTTATACTCACAAATTACAAGAAAAGAACTAAAATTAAATTAAACAAAAGAAAATTAAAAAATTGCTTGGTTCATGAAACTGCAAAAATCATGGTTTGCACTCCTTTCTGAAAAGACTGTATCATGGTAATATATCTTGCTCTGGGTTGGATCCAGTAACCAATACCAGTCAGTCATTGTGTCAGGAATGTTCTGATTAGCCAGGACTAAGTAAGAGACAAGTGACTAGGGATAGCATAGATTGAGAGTTGGAGAGGAATTATTTTCAAACGAAAAGTTGCCAATCATTCTAGAAAAAGTGGACAAAAGAAAAAAAAAAAACAGATGCTCTCTATCTTTACTATAATTTAGGAACTCTAGAAAAAAGAAAAAAAAGATTAATCAGTCTTTGTCCTTTATGGTTTCACACCGGAGACACAGCAATGTAAATATACAACTAAAATATAATAAGTTCTTTTATATATTATGTGACATAATTCATAGATTCACTTGAAAATAATAGAGTTGAGGACTTGGGATGACAGAAGAGTAAAATATAACAAATAGCATGGCAGTATGAAGGAATCCTTTTTAAGTGATTAATTCGTCCTCCAAGAGGGAATTATAGTTTGTTTCTATAGCAACAATAAGCAGTAAACAATGATTAGGATCTTAAGGAACACAAGTAGGAAAGAAGGAGAACTATAGAGTTAAACATAAAAATAAAAGCTATTCTGTTATTATGCTAAATAGGGAAAACAATTTATTAAGTTCATAGAACACAGTGAAAATTTCCAGTAAGTTTACACTTAATGTGAAGTTTGAGGAATTTCAAACATAAAAATACTAACTACAATAAAGTACTTAAACATGTATGCCCCAAAATATGGCAGAAAAAATACAGAAGAGTAACCAGAAGAATCAACAAAAACACACAAGGAAGGGCAGAGACTGTCTGAACCAGATCAGAAGCCATTCCTTCAGCAATCCAAGCAGAGAGAATTACCATGCCCAGTTTAATAGGCATAACACAACTAAAGATTATTTTCAAACTGTGTGCATAAGAATGGGTAAATTTCTGTGTATACATCTTATTCCAAAATCCTGCCTTTCCACTTAAATAAGTATTTAATATATTCAAGAAGTTATAAGTCAAGAAACCCTTCTGCTTCTGTTGGATATGAGTAAGTTGATGTACATTATTCGATTGCATTAGAAATTCTGTGCCAACATTATGCACAATTAGATAAATAACACCATTTATAAAAGTGTTTTTAGATTTTGTTTATTTTTGTTCAAGTATACCGACAGAAACTTAAAGTCAGACAGATGGAAATGAATCATTTAGAAACTGTGAGATCTTAAATCTTTAGCCGAGAGAGTACAAATGGTATCTTTGGTAAACTGCTATTTTTTCTTCAAGCACATTCAATTTAGTTTCTGGTCTTGTGAAATACTAGTACCACCATCCCCACTATGGGTACTCAATAATCTGCTTTTGTGTTGATATTCTTGTTGCTGAATTAAAAACAAGCAAACAAACACACAAACACGAAAAGTAAAATAGGAAATTTTTCTTTTTTTAGTTACGTATTACAGAGAATGGATGGGAACAGTGTGAGAATGATAGGAAAGGAAATTATACTTGTGGAAATTATACATCTTTGTGGTTTTTTTTTAAAATGTACTCGTCTTTGTAATTTATATAATTTATACATAGTAAAATCAAATCTATTAAGTGACAGGTCAATGATTTTGACAATTGTATGCAATTTGAAACAATCTGTACATTAAAAAAGACATAAAACATTGCCATGATGGCAAAAACTTCCCTCTCTTTCTACTCCAAGCAATCACTTAATCTGATTTCTATCACCATAGTTTAGAAGTTTTAGAATAGACACTAAAACTTCACATAAATGAAATTGGGCATTTTTCTTGTTTCTGTACTCTCTTGCTCAACATAATACAATTTGAAATTCATCCATGATGTAGCATCTACACGTAGTTTAAATCTCAAGTAGTGTTCAATTATATGAATATATCAAAACATCTTTACCCTATTAATAATTGCTTCTAGTTTGGTACTATTATGATTGGAGCTGCTACAAACATTCTTCTAAAGGTTTTTGTTGTTGACATGTGTTTTTAATTTCTCTTGATTAAATACCTTAGAATTGGAATTACTGATCTATACTACTGACCCAATACAAAGGGTCAGATGATTAGATAGTTAAACTCAAATAAATCAGAAATCATACCTAAGTATCAAGCATTTCTAATAATTTCAAGAGTATACAAAATCTGTAGGAAGGTATCTCAAACATTAGTGGCAACTGCCCCAAACCCTTCTTTTCTGCATGGACATCATTTTTCCCCCGCAGAAAAATAGATGAGGACTCTAAGAGAGTTCTTGCAGGTTTTGCAGGAAAGATTTTAATCCTTGAAACACCACTATTTTATACCTTAATTCACACGAACTTTCCAAGAAACCATGTTTTGAAAATCCATAGACTCTGGATATATTTGGGTAAGTCATCTTTAAACAAGAATATTCTATTAAAAACAATCCTTGGATAAAAATCATCCATCTAGCAAGACTTCACTTTGAATGCTATAGACCAGTCTCATGAAGAAAGAAATTTAGACAGGTCACTTTCCTTTTCTCCCCCTGGAAACATCCTCCCAACCCCTAGCTGCTTGATCTTACTCCTCCTTAGGTTGCTATATGTTTAAATGTATGAAAACCTGCCAAAATGTTTATCAAAGTTGTTGAATAATTATACTCACCCGCCTGCAAACAGTGATGGTTGCATTGCTCCACATCCTCATATGCAGTGTTGTTGGTCTATTTAAATTTAAGCTATTCTAGTGGGTGTGAAGAACATTTCACTGTGGTTTTAATTTGCATTTCCTTCCTGACTAGTGATATTGAAAACCTTTCTACATGATTATTCCTAAACTTTTGTTAAGAAGTATCTGTTCAAGTCTCTCGCCCATTTTATGAGTACTTTTCATTTATTTTTAGTTGATTTCTAGAAATTCTTTAGACATTCTGGATGCTGGCATTTACTATATATTTATGCTTTTAATTAGGATAAAGTCCAGGATATCTCCTAGGCAGAGGCTAGAAGTGAGCAGTGGAATGAATGACTTGAGGCAGGATCCCAAGTCTTCATGAGGGGAATGACAGAAACATGAACTGGAGGCAAGGCTGGTGATACAAAAGCTACACGCTAAAAGACAGGGGTACAACATCCTGATCTTGTGGCTTGCAAGACCTCAAAACTGACAGAGCAAGAGCCACAGGTGCAGGACATGCACTCTCTTCTTCCACCTGTACCCCACAGTAACCCCTAGACTCACAGAATGCATTTGTGTTGTGGGTACAGAATGACCCATGAAGAAAGGCTGCCCTGATGATTCCAGTACAAACCCTCTAAGGACAAAGACTCTCCCTCCTAACCTGTAGGAAGAGTTTTCCAAATAATTAAAGGCAGCCTCAATTTAAGACCACCTCATTGTGGTGCTCCCAGCCCAGAGAGACTCAGTGATATCCAATCCCAAAACAACGTAGTGCCTATTCTACCTCACGGAACTGCCCACTATCTTGTCTTGAGGGTGTGCTTTCACTTTTAATAAACTGCTTTGTGCTTGCTACTTTCTTTTTGGCTGTCTTTATGCAAGCCTGGGTCCGCACGTAAATATTCTTCGTGAGGGAGGCAAGGACCAAGACCTCCATTCACACAATGCAGACTCTCCCACAACTCAAATTTTATGATTAGTGGTTTTTGTAGTAAGAAGTTTTTGTCTTCCTCAAGTTCACAAAAATTTTCTATCACTTTTTAGTAGCTTTATTTCTTAACATATCTATATATCTATATATATATATGTCCCATCTCAATTGCATTTTTCATAGATAGTATGGAGTTAGTATTATGATTAACATTTTATCATACATAAATCCAGTCTCTTATGTTATTTGATGAGTCTCTTCTTTACTTTATAAAATGCCATGGCACATTTGCCAAATTTATACTGAAAATATGTGGTTCTGTTGCTGGATTCCCTAATTTGTTTCACTGATCTCTTTATCCACTTTTTGAGTTTTGAGAATTTATTGCTGTTCTACATATTTAAAACAATAAAATTAAACCAGCAAGGAGTGGGGAAAATCCATAAATTCTGTATAAATACAGAGAAAAATTAAAATAACCATATGTCAGATACATTTCATATTATATTTCAAATTTGTTAAATCTTTAGAAAAAATAAAACCACCCCATTGGCTATACATGAGTTATGGGATCTTAGCTCTTTGACATTTTAAATATTAGAAAGCATCCAATTCACTGTTTGCCTTGTTATTGCTCTTGGTTTTCCTTTATCTTGAGGGAATTTATGTCCCTGAATTGTGAAGAAAAATGTTTGTATATGAGAACAATTATGTATTTTCCTCAGGCTTTTGCACTGTGGCTTGATCCATGAGAATTACTTTATGCCTAAGAGGTAACCCAGGGTCCCTAACATTTGACTGACAGTGGAATAAGTATTACAAGATTCTGTGTTCAGGGTGAACATTTAATTCCTACTTGCTCTAGTGTTTCAAATGTAAATTTTTGGGATCATAATTTTACATGCAGTATTAGTTGTCATTTTGTTATTTAAGATATTGTATGATGAAATGAAAAATAATATTTACCTTAATGAAATATTTAAATTATATGGTTTTTGTTGAAAAAAAAATTAAAAATGTAATGTCACCAAAATATGTTTCTAGGGAAAAAGAAATGCCAGATATACTGGCCTGACAAGCCATAAGTTAAAGTATACAGTAAATACCATCTTACACTATAGTTTCTGTATCCAAGAGAAAATAACTGCTATTGGAAATGTGTGAGATGGCAACATGTCTGGTTCACAGAATCAGGCCAACTGTCAATCACCTGAGTGTTTAGTACAGTATTATTTCTAAAGCAGTAACATTTTTTAATGGAAGCCAAAGGAGTTCTCTTTCTCTTTAGGAAACTGTACCAATGATGAGGGAGCAGAAGGCTGGCTGAGGACAAAGCAAAAGCTGGCACCTTACACCCACCCCCTCTCCCCCACACCTCGGTGACATGTGTGATGTCTCTCAGGCACTCCTGGCAGCCCTAAAAGGAAAACAAATAGTTAACTTGTAGAGATCACAATCCTGCAAGACAGGAGTCTCCCTTGGTTTACAAATGTCCTAGTGATGAATGACAGAGAAGCTATCTTATCAATAGCCTAACTTCCAGAGACAAGCAATTCAGATACTAAAGCCCTAATACTGCCCTCCCCTCCATAAAACTGAAGGAGGCTGAGAGGAAAGGAAATACAAATAAAGTTAAATTTCTTCTAAACCTAAAGCTCATTGACAAGGACGCTTGATAGGAGGAATATGACATTCCCCCAGGATACTCCCAACTGTCTTCATGTTAGTGCCTCATTAGAGGTAAAAACAGCCTTGGCTTGACAATAACCAGGCCTCCAGTATCCTGACAGTCTTCTGAACACCCCCTTTGCCCTCACCTACCCAACTCCTGTGTATATAATCAGCCACTCAGGATAGTGGGGCAGCAGCTTTTTCTGCCCACGGGTCCTGTCCCTGTGCTTTAATAAACAACCATTTTGCACCAGCGATGTCTCAAGAATTCTTTACTGGTCATCGGCTCTGGACCTCACCCCACTGAACCTCACCTGTGTTCTAGAACTTCATCACCTATTCTAAACTTCTTCTAGTCATTCCTAAAACTGACTATCAAATAACATCTGCCAAAGTCATAGTTTGTGTATTATTTCTACATGAAAATTATGTGATGTCTGAAATAAAAAAGTAGTTTTAATAAATGAATTATAGAAATAACTTTAAGTTATTTTGTAATGAGTTTTAAAATCTTTAAATGATAATTTTGTCTTCCCTCCTCCAATGTTTTCCTTTCGTTTTTTAGTCAGTTTGAGGTATTCACAAAGTCTAAGTTAGAATTAGATTTGTTAAAATGCAGGTTTCTTGTTTGCTTTCAAACTGTACTAAAAACCGAAACAGAAAGTTTTAAAGGACAGAATAAGAGTTTATGGCTTGCGGGGCGCCTGGGTGGCTCAGTGGGTTAAGGCCTCTACCTTCTCCTAGGGCCATGATCCCAGAGTCCTGGGATTGAGCACTCCCCCCAACCCAACCCAGCATTGGCTCTCTGCTCAGCAGGAAGCCTGCTTCCTCCTTCTCTCTCTCTGCCTGCTTCTCTGCCTACTTGTGGTCTCTGTCAAATAAATAAATAAATAAATCGTAAAAAAAAAAAGTGTATGGCTTGAAAAAAAATATCAGGAGGGTAAGGGGAAAGACGAAGATTCTCTTCTGAAAAGACAAGATAGGATTTATTGGATTAAAAGGGGAAAAGAAAGACTTTAAGGTTGAGTTTGAGGCATGCTGGAGGCTAGAGAATATTTCCTGAAGTGGGGAGATTACCATAAGAAAGGGGAATCAGTGTTTGTAGTAGTTTGCTAGGGCTGCCACAACTAAGTAACAAAGGTTGAGTGGCTTAAACAACAGAAATTTCTTTTGGCACAATTCTGAAGGCTAGAGATCTGCTTAAGAACAAGGTATCACCAGGGTTGGTTTCTATTAAAATATCCCTCCTTGACCTATAGATAGCTGTCCTCCTCTAGTGTCTTCACATGGGTCTTTCCTCTGTGTGACTTTACATTCTAATCTCTAAGGACACAAGTCCTTTTGCATTAAGGTCCACCCATATGATATAATTTTACCTCTATTCACTCTTACCGACTCTGCCTCCAACTACAGTCACATTCTGAGGTACTGGGATTTAGAACTTCAACACAGAAATATTGGGAGGACATGATGGAGCCCATAACAGAGTTAAAAGAGTACAATGTATTTTCTAGCAAGAACCAAAAAACTGAACGAGAGCAGAGACTCCAGCTGAGTTGGCCACCATGTCACCCCAGTGCAGCCATGTTGTTGTTGTTGTTATTATATCAGTGTTCCAGAACTTGCTGTCCTCTATTCAACCTGTCCTCTCCTTGTTCATAGCTTAAGACTCTAGTAAGTAAACTCTTCCAAACATTGGTGTCTGTTTTCCCATAATGAGCAGTGGCCATTAGAGAAAGATAGGATCAATTACTGGTAATGAGTGTGACAGAAAAGTGTAGAAAATGGTCTTTATTAAATTATAAGTAAATAATTCCTACAGTTTGCTTATTGAAGCAATGGTATTTCTTTAAACTTCACATTTCTGGGTCTTGAACTATTGCTTAAAAGGTTAGGAACCACTACTTTACAACAATATGTCAGAACTTAAAGAGAGTAACAACATTTGGTGATAATGGACATATGTCTTTGATATTGATTACACATTACATCACTTTATTGAAGAGCTCTCAGCACAATCTAATGCATTCGTTTAGGATCTAAAACTGATGATATGAGATTAAATGTCTCATATCTTGAGATTAGATGATTGTTATAGTGTCCATCAAAACATTTTTTTCTCCATAAGACTTAATGAATCAGGCCTTATACCTTAGTGCTGTGGCCATTAACCAATTACTAAAACCCACTCCTCTGGGCTCACCTATTTACTTTAACACCAATCAGTTCAGTGTCACTGACTGCCCACCTTGCAACTAGTGTCTGAGATATGTTCAATTTTTAATAAATTGCTCTTTATGATTTGTCTTAAGGTACTGAAAGGATTGTTGAATATCAAAATCCCTTTCAAACATCTTTTGTATTTACATCTACTAGACATGGAAAAGATTTATAAGAATATGCTACTTAAATGCCAATTATATATTTTCAGCTTGTAAAACTCCTATTCATGATATTTGCTACTATATTAGAGTTGTGTCTATTCTTCTGGCATGCAAATAAAAAAATAATAATAAAAAAAGAAGAATCTGTTTCATTTAGCAACACAGAATTACAAACTAGATAGCAAGGATTCCTGTCCTAGGGATAATGCTGACATTGATTTCACCTGACCCAGAGGGAGAACCCATTAACTTCAAAGAATTTTTTCATAATGGAATATAGTATGAAGACAAACCCTGTGTGACATGCCAGATTCTGAGGCATATTAAGGTAGTCACTGGAATCATCACACTTCCTATTTTGTGGCCTTTCTTCAGCCATAAATACTCTTAATTAAAACAAATGTGAAAAATTTACACACATTTTAAAAAGTTATAAAGATGACACCATTTCTTCAAAAGTATATTCATTTTTTTCATGTATATATTTCTTTTATTTGGTTATTCTCAAATTTAAGCCAAATTTAAGGCAATTTTTCATAGTGTATGTAATAAAATACAAAAGACCCCTCAATATTTCTTAGTATCAATATTAGTACTAATAATTTATTTTGCTCTTATATTCAAAAGTGTTAAGTGTTTTAGACTTGTTATGCTAGCTAATCTCAACTATATGAGATAGCACTCATTATTATTATTATTTGAATGATGGGAAAACTGATTCTAGCTCACACATCAAGAATGTGGTAAAGTTGATTATTTCCAATCTCATCAGACATTAGAGACATTCGACCTGATCATGTCTCTTTGTAGCAAGATTCTGTTAATTTTTCTTCTATTTTTTTTCCTTTCCCAAATTTTATAATCTGGCATATATTAATTATTTGTGTAATTCATTAACATTTTAAAAGATTATTTGTGTAGGATATAATTTGATTATTGCAAGCCTCAAATTAAACTAATTATAATAATTTATCATAGTTTTATTAGACCATTTAACCAAATATTTGGCAATAGATGTTTATTTACATAATTCATTGTTTATGTGAAAAATTCTAACACTATAAAGTACAGTTATTGAATTTGTGATTCCAGTCTTCTCACATGTAGCCATTGTTACATTAATATAGTTGAGTATATATTTTTGTTTTATCTATATTCCTGGGCCACTCACATTGCAATGATATACGTGGACTTTTATACATTCATTTTGCCTCAGAGATTTTTGAATAAGGCCAATAGCAAAAGTTACCATGATTGTCATCTCTAAAAATCATTCCTATTAAAAGAGCCAGAGTTTATAGAAATAAGTTCATATATCAGATCTAGGGCAGGAAATCTACATAATAAGATACTCTTAGAAAATTTTATCATACAAAGAAACTATCAAAAGACTCTGATGCCATGTGAAAACACTCAGGAGTCAACTTGAAGAGGCTCTCACCAGCCAAAGATTAAAAAAAGCACACAGTAAAGATAATGACTGTATTTCATTTAAAGATATAACTTGTTTAAATCCTTGTTTCAACAATCATACAGATTATTTTATTAAAGATAAATAGAAGTTTATTATTATTGAATTCTATATAATAACAGAGAAGGGATGTTAATATATTTCAATTTTCCAAACCATAATAACTTAATTGTCCTAGGCAGTGATCATCAATGGCTAATAACATCACAAAAAAGTAAAAATACAAATATTATATAATTCCCTGATGTAACTTGGCAAGACAAACTAGGGAATATTTTTGTTTCTAAATGAAAGAAATCAATATGAAGCATATCAAGCCTCAATTAGTGGTGCTCAAAAACTTTTTAATAATGGAAATATTCTATATCTACACTGTCCACTATGGAGCGACTAGCCACATGAAGCTATTGACTACTTGAACATAGCTAGTGTAACTAAGAAAGTCTCAATTGTATTTATTGTTAAAGAACCTAAATTTAGAAGAGTATACAAATGCTTTTAAAAATAGAAGAAACAGGGCACCTGAGTGGCTCAGTGGGTTATAGCCTCTGCCTTCAGCTCAGGTCATGATCCCAGGGTCCTGGGATCGAGCCCCATATCGGGCTTTCTGCTCGGCGGGGAGCCTGCTTCCCCCTCTCTCTCTCTCTGCCTGCCTCTCTGCCTACTTGTGATCTCTGTCTATAAATAAATAAATAAAATATTTTAAAAAAATAAATAAAAATAGAAGAAAGTAAAAAGAGGAAGATGAAGAAGACAGAAGAAGAAGAAAATAAAGACAAAAAAGCTCTTCAAATATCTTTACGCCCAAAGTAATGTGCTAGAATCTGTTTTCTCCTTCATCATTTTATTTCTACATTTCCTCTAATAATAATAACAACTACTATACTTTTAGAGGCCCATTCTTAGATTTAAATGATCGCATGTAGCTACTGGCAAACATATTGAATAGGAGAGCTCTAGATAAAGTACTAATTTACAGAAAATAGAGATATCAAAGAATGTCTTAAAAGAAACTATGAGGATGTAATCTGCAATACCCATTCTATGAGAAATTTTATACCCAGTTTCTTCAATAAAAAACTTGCAAGAAAAAAATTGGAGAAATGAAAATGAGAAGTATATTTTTAAGGGCTTCCTAAGAGAAGCAGGTGATGGCATTAGACTTCAGAGTGTCTTGAAGTCAATTGGTATTTAGAAAACCTTTGGCCACAGCCCCAACTGTGACAATACCTCAGGAGAGAAGTAATAGCTTAGAGTAAATGACTTCATAGATATTCCAGTGAGAACGAAGTTTAAGAGGTGGGTTCTCACACTTTCCAAAGATCTTGGAGCTCACAAAACATGCAATAGAAATAAAATAATTACTGAATATCAAAGGAGTATGCAAACTTAGACAGTGGGTATCTCAAGAATAACCACATTGTTTAGATTCCTTTCTGCATTGAAAGGAAACCTGAGTGATCATTCCCTTGTCTGGACAGAATGAAAGCCAATGTTAAATGCGGTTCACTCTCTAATCTAATGTCTTAGGAGATTGTCAAAGAGGTCCATCTATGTTAGCAATATTAATAATAATCCAGTGTTACTGGATGGTGCTTAAAATGATAGTGCTTCTCCCTGATGGCTAGTGATGAAGAAGCACTATCATTTTAAGCACCATCCAGTAACACTGGATTATTATTAATATTGCTAACATAGATGGACCTCTTTGACAATCTCCTAAGACATTAGATTAAAACCACATTGAGATATCACCTTACACCAGTTAGAATGGCCAAAATTAGCAAGACAGGAAACAACATGTGTTGGAGGGGATGTGGAGAAAGGGGAACCCTCTTACACTGTTGGTGGGAATGCAAGTTGGTGCAGCCTCTTCGGAGAACAGTGTGGAGATTCCTCAAGAAATTAAAAATAGAACTTCCCTATGACCCTGCAATTGCACTACTGGGTATTTACCCCAAAGATACAGATGTAGTGAAAAGAAGGGCCATCTGTACCCCAATGTTTATAGCAGCAATGGCCATGGTTGCCAAACTGTGGAAAGAACCAAGATGCCCTTCAACGGACGAATGGATAAGGAAGATGTGGTCCATATACACTATGGAGTATTATCCCTCCATCAGAAAGGATGAATACCCAACTTTTGTAGCAACATGGACAGGACTGGAAGAGATTATGCTGAGTGAAATAAGCCAAGCAGAGAGAGTCAATTATCATATGGTTTCACTTATTTGTGGAGCATAACAAATAGCATGGAGGACATGGGGAGTTAGGAGAAGGCAGCTGGAGGAAATTGGAAGGGGAGGTGAACAATGAGAGACTATGGACTCTGAAAAACAATCTGAAGGGTTTGAAGAGGTGGGGGGGGTGGGAGGTTGGGGGAACCAGGTGGTGGGTATTAGAGAGGGCACGGACTGCATGGAGCACTGAGTGTGGTACAAAAACAATGAATACTGTTATGCTGAAAATAAATTAAAAAAATGATTTAAAAAATGATATTGCTTAAAAATTATATACTTTACAGTCTTTGGACTCACTAAATAGACTTAGTTTCTTAGTAAACTTATTAAATATCTTTTATCTATAATTAAACATAATAATAGTTCTTATAAGTTAATCTACAAAATTTTGGATCATTCTTAATCTTGTAGATTCTCTCATAATTATGGATTTCAAAGACATCTGATTAAATAATTTTAATGAAGTAATTACTAAAACCAATGATCAAATATATGACATTATTTGTAGGCTAAATTAAGCATAATGAAACAAAACTAGGTACAATCATCTATAGAAACTTAGAAAAATTAAAGGCAATTATCAGCACTATTCAAAGGTTTAATATTCATTTTGAGACCTAATTAAATGAATATACCTAAAACTAGGTACCAAGCCCCTAAATACTTTTTTTCCTCATTCAATGAATATGAAAGAGCATTTATGCTGCAATAAATGTAGAGGTGCATATATCTTTTTGAATTAGTGCCATTTGCAAAAGCATGGAGGCACCTAGAAGGTATTGTGCTATGAGGTAAGTCAGACTGAGAAATGCCAATTACCATATGATTTTACTCATATGTAGAATCTTAAAAAAAGAAGAAAAGAAAAGAAAAAGAAAGAAAAAAAATTAACAAAAAAAGCAGAATTAGTTTTATAAACACAGAGAACAAATTGGCCAGAGGGTAGAAGAATGGACAAGATGGGTAGAGGGCAATGGAAATAAGGCTTCCAATTATGGAATGAATAAATCATGAGATAAAAGGATAGCAGAGGGAATATAGTCAAAGGTATTGTAATAGTGTTGTATGGTGACAGATGGTAGCTACATTGTCATAATCATAGCATAACATATAGAGATAGTCATTCACTATGTTGTACACCTGAAAGTAATGTAACATTGTGTGACAGCTATACTCAAACATTGTAAAAAGTTAAATCAGAGAGCATTCATGAATTAAAACTAAAACAAATATTGCCATCAGGCAATTTAAAAAACTTTTCCCTAACATACAACTTGGACACTTGTGACTATATTATCATATTAAATACCAAGGAATTTTCTGAGGTGAGCAAACCAGTTTAAGTTTATTTAACTGGTTTTTACCCAAAATTAGAACTCTGAATATCTTTTTTTTTTTAAAGATTTTATTTATTTATTTGACAGAGAGAGATCACAAGTAGACGGAGAGGCAGGCAGAGAGAGAGAGAGAGAGAGGGAAGCAGGCACCCTGCTGAGCAGAGAGCCCGATGCGGGACTCGATCCCAGGACCCTGAGATCATGACCTGAGCCGAAGGCAGCGGCCTAATCCACTGAGCCACCCAGGTGCCCCCTGAATATCTTTTTTAATGGAGACTTTAGTAGTATTATTACAGCATTAATAGTTTAATGCTGATCTAATCACATTATTTTGTGTGCATCATTAACTTATTCTTAATGAAAGATTCATGCTTCAATACAAGCTACTATAGGATAGAAACAAAATATAGGGAACACATTTTGAAAAGATTTACTATTTTTATATTCTACAGTATTTTTTCCTGATTCAACATATAACTGTAATTCCTATGTTTAAAGCAATATTAAAGCATCAGCATTTTCTAATCCATTTTTTTAAGTAGGAACCAATGTGACAAAATGTTTGGCTATTGATCAGGACAGAAAGTAAGGGCAGAAAAAATTCTCTAAAGATTTGACTTAAAACAAGCGCGTATCATATGACAGGAAGGACCCACTGGAAATCCTTTAAGTATCCCTAAATCTTTGATCAAGATAGTAAATCAAAAGCAATACTATACCATGGGAAGATTTGTAGAGGTTAGTGCCACATCAGAGGTTTAAAGGATGCAGAGCTAGACTCTTTCAAATCCCTTTTCAGTTTACCTCCATGGTTCCTACAAAAATCAGATGGAACTGTTACAGACAAGAGGAGCTAAGGAAATAAGACTTTTTTTTTTCTTTCTTTTTTGGGGGGGGGGGCATATGACATTTTAATGTCATATGGAACAGAAAAAGAATAGTAGGTAAAAACAATGTTTTGTGAAACAACCCATTCATTCTAGCAATTAGGTTTAGGGTAATCTAGTAGAATAACACCAGCCTCTTTTGGAGATAAATAGCTGGGCTTTTCTGTAACATACCAAGGACATGATACAATTTTAGACAAGTAAGTCCCAGCTGTGAAAACCAATTACTGAGACCTCTTTTGAATTATCTGATATTTCTTCTGACGATAAACAAAACATGATCAATAAGCTTAGACTCAACAGTTTAAAAATTCCTAAGCTTCAAAAATAGACACACATTTCAACTAATTTAAATTTAAATTGCTACATGCAGCTAGTGGCTACCACACTGGACAACATAGTTGAAGACAGTCAGTTATACAAGAGGCACAAGGGATCCCAGATTACCTGTGTCTAATCAAGTTTTAAGATGATTTTAAGGTGTGTCTCTTGGGGTCCTACCCTATAATCTGCTTTGTTTACTAAAGATTACTCCCCTTTTCAAACCCTGACCTCTAACTCTTGTCCTTCATAGCCTGTGAGCTTATAAAATTTCTGCTCATTTCTAGCCTCTCAACAGTCTCTAAAAGATTCAGGAAACCAGCAATAAGGGAGAGGAGACCGCAGATTAGCCAGCATATCTATGCTTTCTGCCTTTTCTAGATATTGGCCCTATAATTCCTCATTGTCTGGATAGCACTCAGTATTTAAATACTTTCAAAAATGAGTTAAGATTATTGATCTCTAGAAGTCTGAAGAATACATAATCCTGAATAGATGCATATCAAAAACTAATTGTTTTGAAAGTGACCTCTATGATGAGAAAACAATTAATTTATATTGAATATTTGCTGTGCAAGCTATTTCACATACTATATAACTTTGGTATTAAATTAGTTGCTTTTCTTTATGCTTTCCTTCCCTATCCAGCTATGTGTTTATTCACAATCTTCATCCCTTACTCATCAACAGAATAGAATTTCAAATATTTTGAAATAATTTGAAAATTTGAAAAATATCAAATTGCATTATGGTTATCTTAATTTTTGCATGTGATTTCCTAGTTGATTTTAAATTATCATGAGAAACTGCAAATTTTGGCTTCATAGAAAGTAAAACACATTTCTCTGCTCAGACAGCACTTGTACTTCTGGAGGCCATTGTTAAAATTTCAGAATATTTTAAAGATTTTATTTGACAGAGAAATAGCACAATTAGGCAGAGTAGCAGGCAGAGGGAAAGGGAGAAGCAGGCTCCCTGTCAAGCAGAAAATCCCATGTGGGGCTCAATCCCAGGACCCTGGGATCATGACCTGAGCTGAAGGCAGCTGCTTAAATGAATGAGCAACCCAGGCACCCCCCAAATATTTTAAAGTATATAAGTGCCTGGCTGGCTCAGTTGGTGAAGCATGGGATGCTTGATATCGGGGTTGTGAGTTCAAGCCCCATGTTGGAATTACAGATAGCTTAAAAATAAAAATCTTAAAAAAAGTATATTATTAAGTTAGAATGAATCTTTTTCTATGATGATTTATAATTTGTGGCATTGTTTAAAATAGAAAGTTGTCTCAAAGAAAAAGTTAAAATTACTCATTTAGAAAAATATGTGTACATTGCACATGACCCTTAAGTATAACAAAATGTATATGATTTCTTTGTGAAATTGAAGGGAGGAGGAGTGTTGAACACACAGTAGCAGATAATTCCTTATGTTATAACTTTTTCTTCCACAAATATAATGATATATTTTTTTGCAGAACAAAAAAATTATCACACATTGAATGGCTTAAAAGAACACAAATTCATTATTTCAGCGTTTCTTTGGATCAGAAGTCCAGCATGGCATGACTGGGTTCTCTGCTCTATATCTGATCTATCTGTGTCTTCATCCAGAAGTTAATATTGATATAGGTAAAGATCTGCTTCAAGCACCCTGAGATTGTTTACAGAATCGTTTGATCACAGTGATATGACTGAGGTTCCCTTTTGTTTGTTTGTTTTTATTTTTTGTTTCTGGATGGAGACCATTTACAGTTCTAGAAGCCACTCTCCAGTTTTTGTGTGTCTTCCTCCATTGACAGTTTACAGTATGTTTTTTTTTTTTCCTTTTCTTCAAGGTTAGCAGCAGAGTGACTCTTCCTGTGAATTACTCTCTTTAAGAAGGATCAAGTCCCTGTTATGGGCTCATCTGATGGTTCAGACCCACCTAGAGTAACCTTCCTTTTAATTAACTCAAAGTCAACTGATTTGAGATTTTGGTTTCATCTGAAAAATTCTGTCACCTTTGTCATATAAAATACCCTAATCACAGAAGTGATATCTTATCTTCACACTCAAGTGTTGGAGTCATCGAAGGTGTTACTTTAGGGACTGGCTCATGAGGACCATCCTAGAATCCTGCCTTCTATCTGTATGAAAATACTTTAAGTGATATTAGGATGTTTTGGGCAACTCTAATTTCATCTAATATCAATACCTACAAATGAAGAAACACACCTTTCTTTTGCTTTTGATTGGGGATGCCTTGGTGGCTCAGTCAGTTAAACATCTGCCTTTGGTTTAGGTCAAGATCCCAAGGTCCTGGGATTGAGTCCTACCTAAGGCTCCTTGCTCAGCAGGGAGCCTGTTTCTCCCCTGCTTGTGCTCTCTCTCTCTCTCTCTCTCTCTGACAAATAAATTAAATAAAATAAAATATTTCTGCTTTTGCGGCACCTGGGTGGCTCAGTGCGTCAATCCTCTGCCTTCAGCTCAGGTCATGATCTCAGGGTCCTGGGATTGAGCCCCACGTCTGGGCTCTCTGCTCAGCAGGAAGTCTGCTTCCCCCCACTCTCTCTGCCTACTCGTGATCTCTCTCTCTGTCAAATAAATAAATAAAATCTTAAAAAAATATTTTTGCTTTTGATTGAATGTCACAGTTTCCATTTTGTGACAGAAGCAAATAGTATCTTCATGCTTTATATGTTATTTTCTTTCTATGATTGCAGAGTATTTCTCAAGACTAAAACACTAGTAAATTTTAGATAATTTGTCTGATTAATCTTAGTACTATACTTTGCCATAACTTAAGATAATTTTAAGAGAATAATATAAGCAATATCTTAACTATTTATTTAAAAAATAAAAATAACATCTGTAAAATAATTTTACTCTAGTATTTACCTTATTTTCACTCTTGGATATACCCTACATTTATAAATATGAAAGAGAAATTGTACATTTTTATTTTATTTCTAAAATTATTATCAAATGACTTCAGATTATTTTAAAATTAAGATTTCAAGAAAACATTTTGATTCAGTTTCTGAAATTATTTTAATATCCTGCTTCCTATATAGGCTCAAAAGGGAGAGGCAAGGAGAAAAGTCATAAACAAAAGGAAGTAGCATCAGGAAAAAAAATGGAAGATAGTCAAAGATTATTTTTTAATGTTTTTTTTTTTTTTTAAGATTTTATTTGTCAGAGAGAGAGAGAGAGAGATCACAAGTAGGCCGAGAGGCAGGTAGAGGCAGAGGGAGAAGCAGGTTCCCTGCTGAGCAAGGAGCCCGATGCGGGACTCGATCCCAGGACGCTGGGATCATGACCTGAGCCGAAGGCAGCCGCTTAACCAACTGAGCCACCCAGGCGTCCCAATATTTTTTAATGTTAAAGTGTTTGTCTAAATGATATGTTAAGTGATAACAAATTATTCTAAAATTGAAATTTTAATATTTATATTAAAGAAATCTAATATATTGATAAATACACCTGGGGAAAATATTATGGATGTTTTAACTTAAATATAATTTGAATAACTTGTTTTAATTAAAAATTAATTAATTGTTCAAATTAATTAATTATTTAATTTGTTAATCATTAAATATCATTGCCTTAGAACATACACAACACTGTTCACTGGACATTAAAGTCTAATGCAAAGGACTTAGTTTTGATAGATACTGTAGTGATCAAGTAAGATGATTATGAGAGCATAGAGCAAGAGGATACTCAACTAAGTAAGCCTAGGGAGCCTGGGCAGATTTTGTTGGGAAAGTGACCATTGATATGCATACTGAAATGTGAGTAGAAACAAAGTAGGAGATAGATAAAAAGAAACATTCTAAGCACATAGATCAGCATAATTAAACCCAGCAGATGTTAAAAACTACAGTGTGGGGGCGCCTGGGTGGCTCAGTGGGTTAAAGCCTCTGCCTGTAGCTCAGATCATGATCTCAGGGTCCTGGGATCGAGCCCCACATAGGGCTCCCTGCTCGGCGGGGAGCCTGCTTCCCCACCCCCGCCACTTGTGATCTCTGTCAAATAAATAAATAAAATCTTAAAAGAAAAAAAAAAGTACAGCATGTTTGTAGCCTGAAAGAAGGATCTTTTTAGTTCTTGGAGATACCAAGGCAAGATTCAGGAATGTTTCAGGTGAGAGTGTGTTCACGTGCAAGTTGAGGCAGAACTCCTTAGAACATATTATAAACATTGGCCCTTCTCCTAAGAACATGAACCAGCCACTGAAAATTTCAAGCAGCAGAAAAAAACTAGTTTATTGAATTTATTCACTTAAATGAATATATTATATTTAGGGCACATAAAATTTTATGTCTAAGGCAAGTTTTTTTACTTTCCTTTTATACCAGCTAATATTGCTTTACATTCAATATCGTGATGAAAAAACACATAGTGTGAAATTTAGATCTTAATGATACTTTTATTACCTAGAGATAACATTCATAGATGCCACTGATACAAATAATAGATAATTATTGCATTTACTCGATATATTTAGTCTTTTCCCTAGTCCGTTTACAAATATAGGCCAGGTAAATATTAAAAATGGTTTGCTTTGGGGGCGCCTGGGTGGCTTAGTGGGTTAAGCCTCTGCCATCGGCTCAGGTCATGATCCCAGCGTCCTGGGATCGAGCCCCGCATCGGGCTCTCTGCCCCACGGGGAGCCTGCCTCCACCTCTCTCTCTCTGCCTGCCTCTCTGCCTACTTGTGATCTCTGTCAAATAAATGAATGAAATCTTTAAAAAAAATTAAAAAAATTAAAAAAAAAAATAAAAATGGTTTGCTTTGTTAAAACTTTTAAGTTCTCCTTTTATCTTTGTCCTTTTAAAAATTTCTTTAGTCATTTGTCATCCAGGCTGTGACCGCTCAACTATGACAAATTCCGAGTGTTCAATTTATATGGAACATTTGCTATATTTAGCTATATTTTAAAACCTTAGCAATAGTAAATTGACTCCTGGTAAGTGGAAATCAGTAAAGTCTAGTGCACCTTTATAAAAAAATCATATACCTCTGTCACTTTGCTGCAAGTCACATAACACCATTATAAAAAATAACAGAAGAAAAAAGAATTTCCATGGGTTTAAATTTTAAGAATCATATAAAAATTTTTTAAAAATCTAGCACATACATGAGCATAGGGCATTGATGATCAGTTAAGATAAAGGCAACTGCAAATTTTTTAAAAAAAATGTTTAATTTTGTTATTTAACAATAAAAATTAGGCTATACCATTTTATTATTTTATTTTATTTATTTTAATTTATTTTGAGGCTACACCATTTTAAATTCTACCAGCAGTATGTGAGATTGACTTTCCCTACAGACTAAACCACAGATTGAGTTATCAAGTTTCTGTATATTGGCCAAGCTTATAGGTAAGAAATGATATTTTGGTGTAATTTGAAACTGCATTTTTCATACTACAAGTGATGTTAGCATCTTTGAGTACCTTTGAGATCCTTTTGTAAAGTGTCTGTTAATGTCCTCTGCCCCATTTTACATTTTGGTCTTTTTCTTGATGTTTTCAAAGTTCTATTAGGGGCTTTAGAACTTTTTATGCTATTTATTGCAAATATTTTCTTCTGGTTAGTGTTTTTTTTGTTGTTTTTTGTTTTTTGTTTTTTGTTTTTTTTACTCTATGCAAAATTTAACTCTTGTCTTTTAATAGTCTCAAATTTCTCTATTCTATACTACAAGTAAATTTTGAGTCATGATTAGAAAGCTTTTCCCCAGATCCCTGTTATGAAAAAATTAAACTTTGCTTATTGGGCTTATGGAAAGTCCTTTTTAAATGTTTTTCTCACAGGAAGTGCGACATTAAGCTGGCTCTGTATCTTTTTTTTTTTTTTTTTTAAAGATTTATTTATTTATTTATTTGACAGACAGAGATCACATGTAGGCAGAGAGAGAGAGAGAGAGAGAGAGAGGAGGAAGCAGGCTCTCCACTGAGCAGAGAGTCCGATGCGGGGCTCGATCCCAGGACCCTGAGATCATG